>NW_027319019.1:0-4775 GCF_032062135.1 Pyxicephalus adspersus
TGAGTGTCATCAGCATACAGATGTAAACCAAAGGAGGATATGAGACTACCGAGAGAGGAGGTGTACAGAGAAAAGAGAACCGGTCCAAGAACTGACCCTTGGGGAACACCAACATGGAGTAGAGTGGGGGAGGGGGAATTACCATGGAAAGAAACATGAAAGGAGCGGTCATACAGATAGGAAGCAAACCAAGAGAGAGCAGTGTCACAGATACCAATGGAGCCATGATTTGTATTAGAAGGGGGAGATAACAGAGGAAAGGAGAAGGAGCAGGGAACAGTTGCCTTGACACTTAGCTCTGATGAGGACATTGGACACTTTAGTAAGGGATGTTTCAGTGTTTAAATATGCACTGAAAGGTGGAAGGCAGAGAAATTTTCCAGGGATCGTATAAATAAATGGAATATATCCACGTTTTCACTCATTTCTCCCAGATTCACCATTGCTCATTTGCACCTAGAATTATTTTAGAAAAATATTAGGTAAATCATAGGGGTTTCTAGTGAAACCAATATTTTAGGGTGTCTATAAATTAAACTATTTTTACAAAACAGGGAATCTGACATTCCCTCAAACATTCCCTGGTTGGATTTAATTACTGCCTATGAAACACATAGACCCGGAAGATTCCCACGGGGAAACATTTCAGGAAATGTCTGATTTCCTAGATTGTAAGCTCTTCGGGGCAGGGTCCGCTCCTCCCCCTGTGTCAGTGTCTGTATCTGTCTGTTATTTGTAACCCCTATTTAATGTACAGCACTACGTAATATGTTGGCGCTATATAAATCCTGTTTAATATTATTAATAATAATAATAATGATATTAATAATTCCCTATTTTATAAATAGATTCCAAAATGATTTCCTTAACCATAACTCTTCAAGAACTCTAAAACATTCCCTGTTGGAGAATCTTCCAGGTCCATGTGTTTCAATGTCAGAAATGTATTCCCCACCAGAGAATATTTAAGTTAAAGTGAGATTCTCTACTTCATATAGAAATCTAAGTCTAAAATATTTTTTGGCTTTACCCAAAATTCTTATTTAATTAATTATGAAGACAATGAAATATACATTGTAAATATCGGAATTGTTGTGTACTTGTAAAAAGTGTGTGAATTCTGGGTACAATTTGGGTGAAAATGTTCTATAAATAGACCTAATGAAGTGTATCTATACAGAAGAGATGAGATGTCACATATTTCAGCTTACAGGACCTTAGATGTAACCGCTGCATTAGTTTTCTTTTTGCAGGCTAAGAACATTTTCAGCAAGTACAGAATTATTATCAGTTCATCCCGATACAAATGTTGTCACTTCCTAAAACCTGAAATCTCAAACTAAGCTATGTGTCTGCCCGTTCTCAGATGGAATGGATCTGACAACCTAGGATCAGATGTGGCTCATTTCACCTAAATTTTATTCATTCTTCCACAGGTGTGTGAATGTTCCGAGCACAAGGCTGTGATTGGGTGTATCTTACAGAACATTCATTGTAAAATTGCAGCAGGTTCATATTGTGCGGTCAGTTTATTGGAAACAGCACTCGGCTTGTATAAAATACCCCCAGGCCATGGGAAAGATTTGCTTATCCGTGACCACAAATCTTATGTAGTCACCAATCCTCAGAACCGCAAGAATAATCCTGATTGATTCCCATTCACAGAGGATGAATCTCTGATATGTAAGAACATCCTCAGCCATTGTATTCGGTTACAATTTTTGTTTTATATCTTTTATATATATATAACATTCTTTATTTTTATCTTTTATATCTTTTATTTATATATAATATTTTTTATTTTTATGTTTTATATCTTTTATATATATATATATATATATCCCTTTTTTTAAAACATAAGCACTGTGCTGTCCTTGTGCCAACTCATTGATACCAAGCCAGACATTACAATTCTTTCTAAAGATTCAGGGAATCAAATATCCTTTTGCCTTGTCCATCCACACTTATCAGGGATCTCCTACAAGTCTGGACAGATACAGATTCCAATGATCGAGTGTTAAAAACAATTCTCTTGGGAAACAGTCTGAAGTTTCATTCAGGAACAGCAAACATGTTCATGTTTAAATGACTTTCAAAGCCGTCATTATCTGCAATGTCAACATAATATGATCCAGCAATAAGTAACATATCAGCGAGGGCAAGAAGAAAATTCTCCCCCTTTTTTTTACTCAGAATTCATAGAAGAAGATTATTTCATGATGGAGTCATTACGAAGCATGAATGTGTTAATACAGCTGAACGATTGGATGCATTTGGAAGACGGGTAAAGATTTCTATATATTGATATCTACTATGTGAATGATTTCCCAGAATAATCACTTTGGATCTCCATGTTCCATTTTCTTGCATGCCTTTTGGTCTCTCTAAAACCCAATTTTTTTTTCCAATTGCCATAATATCTATATTTCAAGAACAAGGGCTGAAAATGTTTCGTTATTTACTTTTTATTCTCTTTTGAAGAAGATATCCTCTGATACAGTTCTGGACACAAACTGTACCTTTCGGTCACGCTTGAAGATACAGGACCACTAGGAGGCGCTATGGCTTGAAGGGCCAAGCCAAAACTAGGTCTTCTCCAGAGCCTCTAGTGGTGAGGAGGATGCGCTGCTGGTTACTGCCAGGTTGCAGTCCTTGGGCACACCAGGGTGGGCAGGATGATACACAGTACCAAATCACTAAGCAGAAGAATGGTCAAGGGAGGCTGGGGTCAAGGCAGGCAGCAAGCAAGAGAGGTCAGGTCACAAGCCAGGAGTCATTTACCAGGGACCCAGGAGACAGACACCAGTGACACAGGGGCCACCACAGACACAGGAACACAGGAGTCACTGGTAGCAACAGGAGACACAGGTGACACAGGAATATCCACAGACTGAGATAAACACTGGAACAGCACAGGGAATAGGCTGAAAACAACAGACTGGACAACAAGGGGTTAGCACGGGAGCAGGAGAGGGAAAATGGTGAATTAACCAACAGGTGTAGAGTAAATGCTCAGCAGAGCTAGGGGACTAATGGAGACATGTTGCATGAATGCTGAGTGCTGTGTCTGAGCTAGCTAAATAACCAATGATAATTAAGAGGCTATTTCCTGATTGGCCGACAGGATAGGCGAAACTGATAAAGCTTGGGAGAGCAGGCACAACCCAAGATCAGAACTGCTCACATGTGCAGGAGAGAGACGCCTAGACTTAAGCGGGAAAACGGTAACTGTGACAGGTTGTATCCTAAATTGGACATTTGGTGAACGGGTCCAAAAGTACCACATCCCTTTTTTAGTATACATATTCACTAGCAACAACTATGGGACTTTAATGGTACTAATATGAAAAATCATCAGAGGCTAGGAAAACAGGTCCAAAGGGATGATCAGCAACCATGCACACATACCTATAAAAGTAACTATATCAAACCATTCCTATACCTGACATCATCACAATGATAATCACCAATAGAGAACCAATACTGATATTGCCAATCTGGCTGTGCTATCAAAAGGTTTTGCAAAGACTTCCTATAATAAAGACTATAAATAATTCAATAATTTGTATGTTAAATTTGCAATAAATAAGTCAGCAGTCAGTCTTAATATGGCTGCACAGTTATCTCTCCATCACTGACAGCCTTTAAATTGTGTTCAAAATCAATGGACATCATTTGAGCTTGCATTTTATGGAGAAGTGTTTCTCAACCTCTATTGCATAAGGAAACCCTTGAAAAAATTATTAGGTCTTAGGAAACTTCTTCTATAATCCACAGCTCACTGTTTATTAGTGTGGTGGTCAGAATTCCTCTTCCATTGCTGGCCAGTGGGAAGAATGTCACCCTTACAGATAGCCAAAAAGATCATTGGGGTGACTTGAGAGGCACATATTGTTCAAAGAACCTCTAGCGCCCTCTGGAGGAACCCTGGTTGAGAAACACTGGCTCAGAGTAAGGGTCCAATTGCACTTTAGGACCTCACTTTTGAGACTGGAGACTTTTGGTTGCTCTCACAAGGTCATTGAAACTTTGTTCTGTTTCTGTAAGCAAAGTACAGACTGTGTTTATGATAATGCATTGGATAGATTCCAAGACTTAACTAAATCTCATGTTGGAAATGTTTGGGGCATTCTTTAGAAACTATTATTATTAAACAGGATTTATATAGCGCCAACATATTACACAGCGCTGTACATTAAATAGGGTTTAGAAATGACAGACAGATACAGACAGTGACACAAGAGGAGGAGAGGACCCTGCCCTGAAGAGCTTACAATCTAGGAGGTGGGGGAGGTGTCACACAATAGGAGGGGAATATGGAATGGTGGGAAGTAGTGAGGGTTTAGGAGACAGAAGACGGGTAGGTGAGGTTGAAGCGTTGGGTTTTGAGAGCTCTTTTAAATGAGAGTTGGGGCAGCTCTAGAAAAGTCTTGGAGCCGTGCGTGTGATGAGGTTATGAATGAGAAAGTCATTAGTAGGTCTTGGAGGAGCGAATAGAGCGGATGGGGGTGATTTTTCTATCAGGGCAGAAAGGTAAGTGGGACAAGAACTGTGGAGGGATTTGTGTATCTGGTAGGTAGGTGGGGGAGGAGCTGTGGAGGGATTTGAAGGCAAAGCACAGGAGATTAATTTGATTCTCAGGTAAAATGGAAGCCAATGAAGAGATCTACAAAGAGAGGCAGCAGAAGAGGAGTGCTGGGAAGGCTGTGTATGGGGGAGGTAGGTAGGCGGGAAGGCTGTGTATAGGGTAGGTAGGTGGGAAGGCTGTGTATGGG
>NW_027319020.1:0-4772 GCF_032062135.1 Pyxicephalus adspersus
TCAATTTAAAATGTATGCTATCTCTAACTTTTCAAAATAAACAAAATAAAAAATTAAAAGAACACATGAAATATTAGGCCTGATTTAATAAAAGTTCTCCAGTGCTGGAGAGGATACATTTTCATCAGTGAACCTGGGTGATCAAGCAAACCTGAAATGGATTTCTTAAAATTCTTGCTATTTGTTTGCAAATGTTGCAAAAGGACAGTCTATATTTCCTCCATTACTGCCTGATCATGCCTAGTTGTGCACTCTGTATATATGTGAAGGAGGTCATCTGGGTAGAGGCATGGCTTTGCTTCTTCATGTTAGAGGATCCAACAAGAAGAACAATGAGCAACACAGTAGTGATTGTTCCAAATCTCACTACAAATGAAACAAGCAAATGGAGGAAGCAGTTTCTTAGATATGCTGCCTTTTTGCAGGATAAAATCAAAACAAAACATATTTTTTAGGGTTATATTGAGTCAAATTTGGCACATTTTGGGGTTCAAGTCCACTTTAAAAGGACCTCAACAAAAACATATAACAAAACAAATATTTCTTTCAAGTGTGAACAAAGAGAAAACTGTTGTTCCTCCTTTTGCTATTCAAAGTATCTAATCCTCTTTCAGTATTACTTGACTCGTGATCATGTCTGCCCATTTATGAGACTTTCAAAGTGCAAGAAGTCAGTAAACTCTATTTATGAAACGATCACCAATGTTTATAAACCACTATAAACATTTATTAACCTTGTGTGTGATTGCTTTGTACAGCACACAGTGACTACATTAGAAGAGGAACAATTTTAAAAGCTGGAAAGATTTAGTTTTACCAAAAGACTTGACGCTTCTATACTAACAAATTTCTAAAATAAGAAACAAGGATACCCCAGTTTCACCAACATGACTGTATTAACGAGGTCTGTAAAGATCTACATTTGATCTAAACCTAATTACAAGAATTTCATCCGTTTTAACATGGTATTAATATATAAAACTGTTTTTTAAAACTTTTTTTTAGATATCTAGCTTTGAACATTACAATTCTGACTGAAGAGTAACTTTAGGTAAAGTCTCAAGGCTCCATGAATTATATTGCATGCAAGTTTTCCCTGCCTGGGTCTTTGGATGTTGGGTGCAACTTTTAGATGATTTAAAGCTGCTCAGGTCAATGGATCAAGATATTCTTTTACCGCAGTGTATTAGATATACAACACTGTTACAATAATATTCCAATCACCATTTTTGAATTTGGGTGGATTAAATTTTAGCCCAATGGACACAGTTTACAATTACAAGCACAATCCCAAACACAGAAATAGTGGAGACAGGAACATATGTACCAGTGCAGCTGCAGTTTCAGGTGGTTCAATCTGACTGCTTTACAATTTAAAGATCTTAGGTCCCCTGGGATAAAGATTAAAGTGGACTTTGTACTAAAATGTTGAATTGCATGGCCCAGGTTCCTTCCACACTCTCAACTCACCTGAGAATGTAGAAAAAACATACATGTAAAGGGTAAAGTTTGTACTTACCTTACCCCAATTCTGGGAGAGAGGGTCACATCCAGCGTGATGGGGGCGTGGTCAGACCACGTAATTGGATGTATCTCCGCAGAAATACTGTTCCTCAGGAGAGGAAGGTTAGTGAAAAGGTAGTCAATTCGGGTATGAGTACTGTGCGGGGGGGAGAAAAAAGAGTACTGTCTCCCGGAAGGGTGGTGGATCCGCCAATTGTCATAAAGCTGGTATTTTCTGAGCAGTTGCCTAAAAGCCCTGGACTGTTTGGACACCTGCGCTGAGGGCTGAGAACCGAACAGGGTATGTCTGTCCAAAGAAGGAGAGAAAATTAAGTTAAAGTCTCCCCCCACTATCAAAAAGGTATGGGTGAAATCATGAAGGCGGGACAGTACTTTACTGAGAAAGGGAATTTGATTAGTGTTAGGGGCGTAAATGTTACACACTGTAGTAGGCACGCCATGTACTGCTCCATTTAAAATAATGTATCTCCCTTCAGAATCTACAATGGAGCGTGACAACGTAAAATTAAGGGTGTCTTTTATGAGAGTTGCCACCCCAGCCTTCTTCTTGCCTGGGGAATTAGCAAGATACGTCTGAGGGTAAAGTCTGAAGGCAAAATTAAGAGTACCTGATCCATCAAAATGGGTCTCCTGCAGGAACACAATATCTGGAGCTGTATGTTTGAACTCTCTCAGGACCAGTTTTCGCTTCTTGTTAGAGTTTAGACCTTTTACATTAAAAGATAGTATTCTAGTAGCCATAGGGAGCACTAAAAGACCAAAAAGCCACATCCAAAATCAGCCATGCATGACAGTGGCCAATAGCAAGCCTGCAGAGCAGTATCCATAGCCAAATTCTATTCTCCAGCATGTCACATTCAAGAAAGGGGAGGGAGGAGACAGGGTCACAAAGCACCTCCATAACATCAAGACATAAAACTGAAAAACAAAAGAAGTAACATTTAAACCAATAGGTGAGTACTCGCCATGCGGCAAGTAGGGAGGAGTCAGAATCCGCCGGTCCCGACCGTCTCCAGGGTGGGGACAGGGAACAAAAGCACCTGGCGAGTGCATGAATCCCCCCAGAAGGATCATGGGACCAGAGGGCCAGAGGACGCCAATCAGTAAATCCCATCAACAACAAAGTGGTGCCGGCCAGCGCCGACCACTAACAGCATCAGGCCTCTAGGGTGAGGAACAGGGCCGCCCCACCAAAAATTAGGGGCAGGCCCGAACCCCCCCCCAGGACCTCGGTGTTCCCAGACAATTCAGTAATAGAGCAAAACCGCACATATAACATAGCTTCAGGGCAAAACAGTCAGAAAGACCGTATCACTTCAAGTAGAAACCATAGTGAGATACACAAATAAAAGGTTATGAGGACCCATAGTGTAATGAGGAACCCAACATGAGGTATTGTGTAGCGTGCAGCAGGGCAAGCCACCTCAAGGCAACTATTTGCGTTATGGAAGTATACACCAGGTATGGAAGCCCTGTAAAAAGGGCGACCAGAGCAGCTCTAGCATAACAAACAGATATGGCATCTCAAAAGAAATAAGGGGAATCCCGCAAGTCCTCAGTCCACTGCCTTAATAGAACTAGCATCATAATGTGCAACCACAGCAGAAGGAGAACTGTTTGGTGTAGCAGCCCCGGGCGCCCCAAGATGACCACGTGCAGTATAAGAGTACGCACCGTGTAAGCAGGGTCATCCAAAAGAGCAGATGCACGGAATGCTCTGGATATTTGTACCTCCCGGGAGGATGGGCGCCCCAGTACCTTGGTAAAGAAGGCTTGCAGGACCGGTTTAAGATCAGGGTCTCGAGTCGCCTCAGGAAGGCCCCGTACCCTAATATTATTCCTTCTAGCTTTATTGTCCAGATCCTCAAGCGAACGCTGAAGCTCTCTTATTTTCTGGTCATTATCCCCTACTTTGCGTGAGAGCGTTGTAATATCCTCTTTAGCATGTTGTACATTTTCATCTAGGTCATCAACTCTAACAGCCAGGGAATGCAAATCAGCACGCAGGACCCCAATTTCAGAGCGACACGTCGCCTGGACCTCCGCCACTAATTTCTGGAAATCATCCCTAGTAGGTAAGGATTGTAGATAATGCTGCCATGGGGGGTTGGGGCAATCATCCAACAGGCTATGATTGTTCTCTCTTCTCATAGTGGGGCCTGGCCAGGCCTTTAGGCCATGTGATGCCACCTTCCTCAGATCCCCACCAACAACTACTGAGGGGGCATCCAAAGGGCGGGGATCCCAGGAACATGAGGGGTAGCCTGACTCCTGAATATCCCCGACCTCCTCAGGAGAAGTGGCCTGCTTATATATACAGGGGCCGCTTGAATGAGCTATAGATCCCCCTTTTCCCCTAATTAAATCCTGGGGGTACGCTAGGTGGGCATTCCTCCCGGTGGGGGAAGCTGCGGGAGTGCAGGTGTCCCCATTGTGAGCTGTGTGACTCACCGGCTCCAGAGGAGAATCCGGGCTGGGAGGGAGAGATGATGATGACTCCCTGTCATCTGAGGAGCAATCCGCCGGCTGCAGCTCAGCGTTGGTTGGGCTCCGTTCTCTCTCTCCCCGCTGCCAGGTGTGCGGGGAAGGAGTCGGCGCCATCTTAGATGCCGGGGAGGAGGCCGGAGAGGGATCCCCGATGTAAGCCCGTATGGAGGGCTGATGCGAGAACTGCTGCGGCGCTGAGGTGGGGGGAAGCCTCCCCACTCTCGCCCTACGTTGTTTGCCCATAATCGCGTCTGCTGCTGTCCGGGATGCCACGGATTGTGATCGGCGCCAGCGGAGGACACTGATAAGACGTCCATCTCAGTAGCCCGCCAGGCCACGCCCCCTAAAGCTTAAGAATTTTAACAAAAAAAGTGGCTATAGTCCTGGACCATATAGTCTTGGACTCAAGCGATTCGCCAGCCTCAGCCTCCCAAGTAGCTGGGATTAAAGATGCACGCCACCGCGTCCCGCATATGTAGCAGCTTGTCCTTTCATGCTAAAAGCTGCAATTTCAGTGGTATAATTACTTATATCTAGCGTGAATCTTACTAATATCTCGTGAAACATTACCTATAGCAAACATCACCAAAGTACAGCATAGATCAGCCTTTCTCTACCTTTTAACCTTAAAATACTGAAAATTACTTTTGGAATGGCATTAAGATGTTAAAGATTCTATGACGTATTGATTAAAGAAGAAAAACTGTGCCTAAGGATAATATAGTTCAATGATGTAACACATACCTCTCAGAATTTCAAAA
>NW_027319021.1:0-4772 GCF_032062135.1 Pyxicephalus adspersus
TACATTAAATAGGGATTGCAAATGACAGACTAATACAGACAGTGATACAGGAGGAGAGGACCCTGCCCCGAAGAGCTTACAATCTAGTAGGTGGGTCCTATCCTACCATGTCAATAGTGGGCTATTTTTCAACAAAGGGGATAAGGAGTGCCCCGAAAAAAATGAAAAGGAACCCTGAGCTCCATCTGCTGTTTGCGTAGAAACATGCAGAATATTCAAATGTAATGTATAATGTTTATAACACAAAATTAGGAGAACTGTTGTCTTGAAGCACTGGAATCCCTGGACTGAACCTTGGTTTGGGCATTATCTACATGGAGCTTGTGTGGGTTTCCTCCCACAATTCAAAAACATCCTGGTAGAATGAATATATTCTATCTAAAAATGGCCTTAGACTGTGTGAACTTGGACATTTACAATGGGATCTTATCTTGGTGTAATGTTTAAGTATCTCAATTGTAGTTATGATCAATTCTTGTAGTCTTCTACCAGCATGTACAAAATTTGTACTATCCATTTTTATTCTGATCATATTCACCATTATATCTCATTGAAATATTGGGACACAAAAAGACTTTTCTATTTCAATACAATGGGTAACCAATTACCTTAAAAAAAACACTTTACCTGATTAACTTTCACCCCATGCCTATATGTTGGCCATAAATACCACCATGTTGATCAATTTTTGTTTTTGTTGGTCATCTAGTCAACTGAAAATATTTCATAGTGTATGGCCAGGTTAAGGGACATTGGGGCTAATTTACTAAAGTATGGGCTGTTCACTTAAAGCAAGTAACTCCCTGGCAAGGGATACTTCACTTAGGTTAGTAATTTAGGAGAAGCTCTGCTGACTTCAACAGTCCTATTTTTTTAAGTTTCTTGCATGTAATTGGGTATTCTTTGCACAATTGTGAGCAGGCGGGTTCATTTTCTCTCTTCTTCAATAAAATAAATGTACCTTCCTGATAGCAATCTTCTCTTTAATATAAACTGAGATTTGCATAAGTGCAATACTGGTAAAGATTGCTGCCAGGAATAAATGAACTCCTGTTTGCATGTGCCGGAGTTACAACTTTCTGGCCTGGCCAATCGAGATTGCTGGAAATACAGAACCCAGAAATGGAATGGGTAAAGATGGTGGTACCTGGACAGGTGAGTGTAATAAATATATACATTTAGGCAGGTAAGTTTTATTGCAGAAGGGACATCGTCATTTTTTAAAATTTAGTTTAGTTCTGATTTAAGCTTGCAGGATAATAATTCACTTTTGGTGTACTTTGGTGCACAGCCTAAATTATTTTAGCAAACCAACCTTATTATGATTACAATGGGGACATTGAATTGTGACCTTAACTATGGACATTAGGAGTGATCTCACAACAGCTGGCATCTTGCCAGTTACTTGCACTGCAGTGCTGGTTCCTAAAGAACCAATGTTTGAACATCTGGCAGTACCAATACCGGTACCGCTTACTGCCACACCCAATCATTCTCTATGAGGCTGCCATTGAGAGAAGTCACATGTAGCATCTGCCCTGAGGAAGCAGTTCCCTGGCATGAGTAGGGGAAAACCACACCTCAACCTCCTGGCCAGTGTGGACATAGCTATGTTATAGGTTGGCGCTATAAAAATAATAAAATATCAGCAAACCTTCCATGCCTTCAGATTTTTATTACTGTTACTTTTTACACGCCTGGCGGTCGGGATCTAATTACTATAACAATCTGCAAATAAAAAAAAAAAAAAAAGGTCGAGGAGAAGTTGTGGTCTCCAGGTGCGCAGCGAAGCGCCAAGTCAGCGCAGTCATCCAGCGCAGACTGTTAAACCTATCATAGAATAAGTGGGATCATTAATCTGCTCAGTGTCAGCCAAGCTCGCATTGTTTAGCATCGTCTGGATTCCAATGACTTGATCCCCTCTCCGAGCGTGATGAGGTTTCCCCTGCCAGGTTTCGGATGACATTATAAGGTTACTTGCAATACATGGAGGAACGCGGGGCCAGCGCATTGACAATTTCAAGATGTTTATTTTGGTTCCTGCACCTGGGTCTCGGTGATCTCATCCTATTCACCTACCCCGTGGTTCAAAGCTAGATCAGGGGTTCTGTTTGTTTTCATCGGCTACTTAGTGCTTCACCAAATCAGCTTTTTCCCCGTTCTGTAATTATGCAAATTGCCTTTTTATGACTTAATGTGCCCATTTTCAGCTGCGATACAGTTTCTGAATTTCATAACCAAATTTCTGCATCCTGACAAAACCGTATTCCCTCGGCGCTGTGCAGCCAATGTCGTAGTACTCAACCAAACCAAGCAATTGTTACCGGTGCAGTTATGGATTTCAAGGGTATTTCAACCTTATGAAACTTGCTTTTTTTTTCCTTGTTCTATTAAAGTCTATCCAAACCCAAGGACAAAAATTAATATATTCTGCGTGCATTAGTTTTCTTTTTCAGCAATTACAGGAAATTCCTGTTGATTCTGCCTGAAATGCAGCACTTTTGTCACTTCCTAAATGCTAAACTGAAAGCACAATCAGTGTTGTCTTTCTGTGTAATCTACAAATGTTTCCCCTTGTATGAAAAGAGTAACACGAGTTTGACAATCAATCTTGGTGACAACCATGGCTCCCTCCAAAGATGCAATCCCTGCCCCCAGGATTGTCGTCGTTTCCTATTGGATGAACAGAGATCACAAACCACTAATCCCTCCACCGTCCACCATGTAAGACTTGTATTTGTTGCCTAACTGTGGCAAAGAAAAGCAGTTCTCCTACCCAACCAGTGTAATTTTTAAAACTGGATGGAAAGTAATATGAATCATTTGTCAGGAAAACCAGCTCTCATTTTTTTATTCAATCTGTGCATTCAGATTTAGAAAAAGAAGAAGGAGCTCTGTAACCTTCAGCAATGGATCTAATTTAATAACGTTCTCTAAGACTGGAGAGGATAGATTATTGTGGGAGAACCTGAGTGATCCAGCAAACCTGAAATGGATTCATCGGTAAATGTTTTCAATTCATTCCAGGTTAGCTGGATCACCCACGTTCTCCCACAATAGTCAATCTTGGAGAGTTTTAATAAACCAGGTCTATTGCTAGGAGCTGGAGCATTGCTTGCTTTCATTCAGCTATTCCTGGGAAGCCCGAAACTCTTTATTCCTTGCAGTATATCAGAATTGCTGACTCTCCTAATTTTAGTCAAGAACCAATAAATGATTCTGAACTTTCCTTTTAAGATTTAAGGTTTCAGTATTCCATGATTTATAACATGATTGAAAACGACCTTTCTGTGCGGAGTATTGTAAAGTATACACATATGTATTTGTTGGAAGCGTTCAATCCCAGGAGAAATGTCTTCAGTTCTTCAGAGCAGCTCATAATCAGTAATATGCTTACATCATAGCAGGCAGAGACCTCGCTTCCAATCTGAAATATCTCTGCCCTACTGACCGACGGAGCCGAACCACAGGGCTAGGCAGCTTCCATTGCTGGAAGATCTATGGAAAACATTAGGGATGATTTACTAAAAGAATATCGCCTGTTCACTTAGCAAAGTGAATGATCCCCTTGCCAGAGATAATTTACCTAAGTGAGTGAATACAGTGAAAATTCACTTTGCAAAGAACATCCGATCATGTAAAGAGAAGTTTAAAAAACAAGATTTTTCCTTGCACAGGATTGGATGATTGAAGTCAGCAATGCCTTATCACATTTACAAGATGATCATTCACTTTTCTATGTGAAAAGCCAATATTACTTTATTAAACTCCATTGGGATGAATTACTAAACAAATAAAGATTTATATAAATATTTCTTGTAGCTTAGCAAATGTGGGGAAATTCACTTTGCAAAAATATCTTGAAGGCAATCTAAAACACATTTCTTGCATGATTGGTTGAAGTTGTTATTATTATTATTAGTAAACTGTATATATATATATATATCACCAACATATTACTAGGCATGAGCTGGCATTCTCGAGAAAAGTTCCGATGGGTCCGCGAAATTTCAGCAAACCGATTTCATGAAACCATTGATCAGCACAGCCCGCAATCTTTTTTTTTGGAATTTTTTTTTTTATTTAATCTCGTTTGGCAAATTTACGCTGACCAAATTCGCCTCAAGATCGTGTTTTAAAAACCTGCTCGCTTATCCCTACATATTACACAGCGCTGTACATTAAATGAAGTTAGTGCAGCTTCACCTTATTCAGATCTAAACTAAAAAAAGAATCTCACCTACCTTTTCTTCTGCAGATCCCTTGATCCCTTCAAAGCTTTCCTGGATTAGATCCCATGCCGTCCTGGATTTCTACTTTGATCTCGGCAACATCTTCATCCAGCGTCTTTCCTCTTCTGGCACCCACTGCGCAGGCACAAATTCGGGTGACTTAGTTGGCTGTAAATAGATATAAAAAAAGAGTGATGTTCTCACTGCGCATGCTTGAGTTCAGCATTTTTTTCCCATGTAGAAAAAAGCTCATTCTGTCCATGCCTGAACTCAGACATGTGCAAAAGGAACAGCCAGAAGCCTCCTGGGATGCGTGTCATGGGTGTCTCAGGAGGCTCTGCACTCCCATTACGCCTTTCTCACCGCAGCGGGAAGTAACTTTGCAAAGGAATAATTCACAGTCTATATTATTATTATTATTATTATTAATAATAAACAGGATTTATATAGCGCCAACATATTACGCAGCACTGTACATTAAATAGGGATTGCAAATGACAGACTAATACAGACAGTGATACAGGAGGAGAGGACCCTGCC
>NW_027319022.1:0-4772 GCF_032062135.1 Pyxicephalus adspersus
CTGCCCATACACACCAACCTCTCACTGTGCCCCTCCACTCACTACCTGCCCATACACACCAACCTCTCACTGTGCCCCTCCACTCACTACCTGCCTTTGCACGCCAATCTTTCACTGTGCCACTCAACCCGCTACCTGCCCATGCACGCCAAGTTCCCACTGTGGTACTCAACTCGCTACCTGCCCATGCACGCCAACTTCCCACTGTGTTACTCAACCCACTACCTGCCCATGCACACCAACCTCTAACTGTGTCACTCCACCCAATATCTGCTCAGACACACCAACCTCTCACTTTGCCACTCCACTCACTAACTTTCCATGCACACCAACCTCTCTCTGTGGCACTCCATCCAATAACTGCCCAGACACATCAACCTTTCACTGTGCTTCTCCACCCATTACCTGCCCATACACACCAACTTCTCACTGTGCCACTTTGACCAATAACTGCCTGTGTACACCAGTCTCCTATTGTGCCCATCCACCCATTACCTAACCATGCACACCAACCTCTCAGGCTAAGACTTGCAAAATGAAGGAAAGCTCCAATGTACATAAAATATTATTCCTACGTCATTCAATAAAAAACATTTTCTGGCTGTAAGTGTACCTGTTTGGCACCCAGGACCTGTCCACCCCGAGGGACAGGCACACGTGTTGTGTCTCATACAGGTTCCTCCATGGGCACAAGGTGGGGAGCACATGGCTGACAAGAGAAACATGGAGTCAGCACATCGGTAGTAAGAAAACATTAAACAGAAAGCAATGCCATATATCCAGGGATGCCACAATCTGTAACCTGGGCATACTGGTCTTTTACTACAAGGTGGGTCCTGTCAATGTAGAATATAAATTATTGTACTTTAAATCTTTTTAGTGCAGCCCTGACTATATATAGCTGTAAATGCTTACATAAAATATCTCATATCCCTGAAGTATTAAGCAGCTTGAAGAATTAATAGTTAGCTTTGTGGTGCTGAACATCCATCCAAGGCTTAATATCTATCCAATGGTTGTCTACATGGAGTTTGTATGATTTCTGTGTTTGCCTAGGCTTCCAGCCAACAACTGAAATGTAAGTCAATTACAGGACAAACATTAAACAATAGGGAAAAATATGTATTGTGTACAGCACTGCAGTATATGTCAGAGCTATAAAAAATATTAAAATTAAATATCAAATCTTACCAGAACAGCCGGGCCCAGGGTACCCTGGAGGGCAATCACAAGTGTCTGGAGCCATGCAGACTCCGTAGTTTTGGCAGGGGGGATTGCACACAGCTAGGATAAAGTCAAATATAATACACAGACATTAGAATGTGATTGGATTTGATGTGATCTTATGATGTAGATATGGATCTGGATACAGCATTGCATCAGTTATACTTTATTACATTGTTTCTGCACCTTTTTAACATGGTGGAACCCCGACTATAATTTCTATATCCAAAGCTCACTGTCCTGTGTATTCGTGTGGTGGTCAGTGATTTTACATATTGCTCAAGCAACCTCTGTAGGAACCCTGGTGGAGAAATGCTGATTTAATAATGAAAATGTGAAAACTGGTACTGCCATGTTTGGTTGCAGTGTTTGGGTAAAGGTGGGTGAGGAGTGTCCGGGCATCTTTTATTATCTCCAATTCATTATAGTAGTACACTATATACTGTAAGATCCAACGGGGGGGGGGGAATATATTTTTATCTGCTAACGTTTAAACAGAAAAATCCTGGAATTCCATTATCGTTGGCCCCAAGTTGCATGCTATAGTTTATTGGTGTCATTTTTGTTGATGGGCACTTTTAGCTGGTGAGTAGGGATGAGCGAGAATGCCTCTGACATTCTCGCAAAAATATCCTTGAACTTCCGATGGGTCGGTGAAATTTCGGTGGACCAATTTCACGGACCCGTCGGAAGATCGAGGAAATCATTACAGGAGGAGTACCATGGCTGCATTCATGAATGCAGCTGTGGGAATCCTCCTGTGCGCGATCCTCAGGCACTAGAGGTTTATTGAGGGCTTGCCCTCATGTAACCTCTAGTGCCCGGGGTACTCTTTCTGTCAGTGTGAATCCCATGGCTGTGCGCATCAATGAATGCAGCCGAAGTAATTATCACTGAATGATTCCCACAGCTGCATTCATTAATGATGAGCACAGCCGCTGGACTCTCTATCCAAGAACACATACAACAGGGCAGCAAGTGCAATCAGGGGAGCGGAGCTGTCATCTTCGCTCCCCTGATTGAATTCTTTGAGACCTGCAAGAGCAATGTCGACAGCCCAACATGTTTGGTAAGCAAGAACGGCCCGAATCGCCGAAACGGCCCGAATTTTAAAATTTCGCTCGCTCATCCCTACTGGTGAGGCCAGGACTGCAGTGATACAGCAAACCAGGAATGGTTATGGTCCAGGACTGAACACATTTGCTAACAAATAGCAAATTACTTCAACCTGAATCCATTCCAGGTTTTCTGGATCACCCAGCTTCACTGATGAAAGTGTTTCCCCTCCAGCATTGGAGAGCTTTAATAAATCAGACCCAATGATTGTGATGGTGAATATTGATCACACACAAGTCATGTTGTATGTATGAATTCTCAGTCTAAATTCAGTTAACTTTCTATGGCAAATAACATTTTTGGAAGGGCAAAATATTTTACTTGTGTGTCTGCAGTGTTTTTGAGCTTTCAACCAGAAAATCTAATCAGATCGGTCAACCAAATGCAAAATTGGCAGTAGATGTTGCTCATGTGTCCCGGCCTTGGAGTCCTCTTCTGCATATGCACATCCAACAGTGAAATGTATAGCTAACATTGCAGACCTATGGTGGTCACATGACATTGGAAACATGGCACAGCTATGGCATTAGTGAGGCTTTTTCATGTGATGCCATGTGTCGTGTTCCCTCATCCATTATATTTTTCCTTCCACCATCAACACAAGGCATAAAATGTAAAATTGCCCTTACGCTGGCACTTGGTGGGGTTGTCGGAGCGAACGGTGAAGCCTTTGTAGCAGCTGCAGTTATAGAAGCCTGCGTAGTTTTCACACACCTGTTCACATCCCCCGCGGGTAAAATCTGCACATTCATCCACATCTGGCAAAAGATGGAGAGAGAGTGAGTGAATATAATTTCACAGAGTGTCACAAGGATTGGTATTACACCTCCGTAATGTGTACAGCACACATAACAGTCAGGAGTGTAGGATGTACCCAAAATAAATTCTATCTATTCCAATGTTTTCTTGTATAAACTGTTCAGTAAAAATGTATATACTCAAATATAAACCAATCTTACCATAAACAAGGTGCTTTTTTTTTTAATGTAAAAATAAATGAAATTATTTTGGCTAGAGTAAAAACATTGAGCACAAAATGTGTCCACCACTGCAAACATTTACATGGTATTGAGAATTGCCAATAAAATAGACATGAATGATTACATCTTTTTTTTGCCTTTTTACAGGTTAAAGTAGTTTTTACTTTTGAATTGGTTTTGATGGGTTCTATGGTCCTAAATGACTTTTTGTGCATGGTTATTGACCACCAGTAGATGACACTGTATCCTTATCCAAAGTGTGTAACAAACTCTTTAATTACAGCAAGCATTTGTTACACGCTTTACACAAAAATCACAGTGCCCTGAGAATTAGCTCGTTTTTTTTCCAAATTTTGAGGGGGAGAAAATCTTTTTTTCTATTCACGTTTAAGGAGAAATAAATCATGATACAGTACAGGTTCAAAAATCCGGCAACCTCTGGACCTGAGGTGTGCCCGATTTTGGAAAATTACGGATTTTAGAAGGTTATGTATGCTGTATATATTAAAATGAAATGACACTAAAGGAAAAGCAAATTAAGCTTTAATGTTCTCCAACTAAATAAAACAGTTTGACAGAATTTTAGTTCAACTAAAGCAAATAGTGCCTCAGAATTTTAATTATTACTGTACCATTGAAAAGTAGGCCTGGAGCAAGGCTAAGAAAATAAAAATAGGCGAAGGGCCTCATGACAGGGGGGAGAAGGAAAATTCTAGAACAAACGAGGTAATTCGAGTAAGGGGTGGTCAAGCAGCGTGGAGTGATGAGGAGGGGTTAAGTGGTAGGAGGGGTCAAGGGTGAATGTATAAAAGCAGGGGGCTAGAAAGGGGAAAATCAGTTGCGGTGAAAGAAGAACAGAAGGGAACAATTGCCCACCCTCCCTCCCCTATTGGGTCTTGTTTCCCTGGGTTAGATGAGAGTGTCCCTGGGTATGGGGCTTGTGTGTCATGGCAGCGGCGGGGTTGCAGGTCGAAGTGGGGAAGGATAGGTGTAAGAAAAAAGGGGGTGGAACCCATCTGAGGTATGGAGTTCCTTTTTAAGTTGAGCCTCAGGTGACACTTGGTTGTCAGGGAGGCCAAGGGGAGCTGCGGATGCTGGTACCGTTGTCCCTGAGCCGGTGGGTATAGCGGCGGGGGGCCAGTAAACGGAAGTATACACAGTAAGGCAATCTGATCGGGGGGTGTTAGTACTTGCAGGGACCTGCAACTCTACATTATTAACTGTTTACAAATATTAAAGGTAAAATGTAAGATGTTTAACGTGTTATAAGAATGGTTTTATAAATAAAGGGCTGCTATGGCCAATTTAATCCAAATCATTGGTGTGGTTATTTCTTAAATAAGGGTGGTAAGTAAAGTGTGTAGTGGGTTCAGGGGTTTTATCTTATCTACACTAGTCAAGAAGCTATTAATCTCAGCAGCAGGAACAGCTTCATTTTATGGAAGAAAAGCA
>NW_027319023.1:0-4769 GCF_032062135.1 Pyxicephalus adspersus
TTTTTTTTTTCAGAGTTTTATTTTGTGCAATCAATAGATGCATTTACAATTTCATTATGGCAATTGAATTTACAAGCCTTTAATAGTATTTCTTTTCAGAGCCTGCTCTGTGACAATGCGCTGTTCAACGTTTCGATAACTAGATTTCTTTAAATACTAACGCTAAGGAAATATTGGTTTGGATGTTTTCTAATTGTATTCTTACACCTTGATTACTTTTGTGTTTACAGTTATATAATATTTAAACACACAGAAACTGGTACATGTAACTTTGTAACTATAGAAGCTCATTTGTGCAAAGCAAAGTGGTAAATAATATAATAAATATTTAGGTATTTTTTCTGAAAAAAATAAAATCCCTTTCTGTTGCTCGCTTTGGTTGGCTGGTACACAGTGATGATGTTGGTACATATGTAACTTTGGGATTTAAGTGAATAGTTCCCCTTTAGCAATATTCTTCACTAAGGATTAAGGTTAAATTGTCACATATTTGTGACACATAAACATGGTACCATGAAGTATAATTGGAGAAGAGAATTAGCCTGACCCCAGGGTGGCAGCAAAGGGCAGATTTGTATTTTTGTATTACGTCTTGTAAAACTGTCAAAGGGCAACCTGCTCAACCAAGTGTGGATACTTGGGAGCTAATAACCAACAGATGTCCAGGTTAATCTAAGTTCAGTATAAGGTGGAGATTTATTCACGCATGGAGTGGCAATATAGAAAAGATTTAGCTGAAATGTTTAAAGGCATGCCTACAGTTAATCACTTCATAAGAAAAAGTGAAGGGATGTTTCTACAAATCAATGAATCAAAACAAGTACCAATTTCAGCTATTTTGTAGCCAGGTTTAACTGACTATAATTTAAGTCTCTTCTGCATTTTTTCTCCAAGGTTTACCCATTATTTCCTGAATACATGTCTTGTATATTCAACTGCAGATGTTTTTCTTTTTGGCTGTAGGCCACTTTCTCTTTTGGTCTCTTTTATTTTGTTGGTCTCCTGATTCCAGCAGCCTGATGAAAAAAGAACAGATGTTCACTGTAATACAAACCTCAAGCAAATCTCTTTACTCCTTCAGTTTTCAAACTGATATACAGAGCGGCTGTACCTTTGTTAACTGTATCCGCAGATTCCTTTCAAAATTCATAATTCAATGTATATGTATATATATATATTTATAAATAAATCATTTTAAAATAATAAAATAATATTTATAAATATATATATATATATATATATATATATATATATATGTATGTATATCTTGACACAACTGGTTGGAGCTAGTCAGACACTACTGTTGCATCACATCAGACACCGGCAATGAGTCCCAGAAACCCTACAACCCCTAAAAAGGACCGGGTGCCGTTGCATGCAGGCACCTTTTTCTGACACTGCAGTTTGTTTTAGGTAAATACTTTTTTCTTGGTACACCATCAGCATTTGACCATGTTTTACCACTACTTTTCAAATAATCATGCAATTCGTTACTTAGTTGTCTTCATAAGACATAAATAAAATTCTTTACTTCTGTTTACAGTTTCAAGTGAGTTGATAATTATAATTTTTTTTGTTTGACTTTGAAATTAGTAATTGAATATTATATATGTGATTTAGTACTTTGTTGTATTTTATTACGACCTCCTCATCATACTTGATCTGCGAAAGAAAGGTATATTTGAACCTGTAGAAACCAGATTTTGCTGACACACAGTTTACAGTCAGTTACACATGTGCAACACACGTGCGTTATGTGCTGGTAGGAACAAGCCTTTATGCCACTCAGCCTTCCTTTTATAGTGAGTGGCTGGGTTATCTAACCTAGACTCCCCATTTTTTCTTGTGAAGCTGCTGACCAGTTACAAGGGTTGGTTAGCATATAATACAGATCAAAATTCATATAAAGGCAAATCCCATATTTTGTTTTCATATGTGCCAGCAGCAAAGAAGATGAATCAAACTTCCAATGAGGGTAGATAACGATCCAGCCTCAGACACCAGACTTTCATGGTTATAGACTAAACTCACAGACATATTTTGTGGCCTTCAAATTAAAAATTAGTCCCACAGTACTGATAAATATTACACAAATGTTAACATACTCAATGTACAAAACCTATTTGTAATTTATAAAATATTTAGATTTCTCCAGCGGTGCAAAATCTTTGTGCTAAATGACTGTACGTGCTGAGTTTGCTACCCTTCACTTTGGTTAGAGTGCTTAAGATACCAGAATAGATTGTTTTACAGATATAAAGTATACTTCATACCTTACCATACCGTACAGTGCTAACTTTTGGCTAATTTTAACAGTTTACCAGCCTTTCTTTTTGGGTATAAATAGGAACATAGGCTCTCTGCATAAAGTATTTTTTGTGATAATTATGTTTACAAAATTACCTTTGTAGTGAATAGATCTCATCTTAAAAATCAGTTCATATTATTGACAATAATGCCGTAAGGGTGGATAATTTGCCTGATACATAAGCGAAAGATGGGATGTAAGTTTAACACCTAAATAGGGAATAACCTTCAACCATTTATAAGCAAAATGAGATTGTAGAAAAGCAACAGTTGGTGCTGGTAAAGTAACATTTAACGCTTTAGATTTATCATATCAGTACAACTTTTGCAGCCCTACTTGCTGTAGCTCTTGAGAAAATGCTATAAAAGTTTGCGTACAGTGCAATATGCGACAATGCTTGATGTGTCTTCTCCCAATAGTTTTGGATAAAGTTGAGAAAAAAAGGCTTTTATGTATTTTTTTCCTTTTGTTCTCTATTGTGAGCTGTGCTTACTGTTCTGTTCTATGGAGAGAAGTGTTAAGCTTATCCTTTTCTGCAATAAAGACTTGGCTTTAAGGCTTGTCCTCACCACATTTGCATAAGTTACAAACTAAACTGCACAAAAATATTGTGGTTTTGTTATCATCATATTTCAGGGCATCAACATAAACTCTCAATGAATTGAATATATTATTTACACAATGTTAAAAACATCCATCATCCAAACATCCTTGACATTTTCTTAATAACAGTTTAAACTATTAAACTAAACTTTGTTTGCGTAATGAGCCCCCATAACTCAGTGCTCAGGACTTTTAATGTATGATGAGAAGATTAATAATATCCAAGGAAAAAAATGACTTTAAGACTTACCTGCTGATACCCCATAATAAACCACATTAAACATATAGGGATCAGAGAGAGAAGCAAATTAAACAGCTTCATGTAGGAGCAGTGTTAAAAGTTCTATATATTATGCTTGATTACATTACTTGCTGAGCTATTAGCCACTGTACATAAAATAAAGCCAAACATCAAAATGAAATAAAAAATACAACATGTTAGCACTAGAAAACGCATACATAAACACGTTTTTTATGGTGGACAAACCCATTATTACTTTAAAAATACTACTAAATATTTACTTTAGGTGTAGGGATAAACAATTTCTTTTATTAGTTTGTAATAATATTGTTTACCAAAATTATCTTGGCTTTTGTAAATTACATTTGCTTAGGAAACATTCAATTTATTTTGTTTTACAGTTTATATCCCACAAATATGAAAAATGTTGTGTTTTGTTTAAATATGTAATGACAATTTCCAAAAACTACAGTTTCCTGGTATCATGCAGATAGATGAAGAAAATCTACGCATTACATGTTTTTGAGTAAACACTTTAACACTTTATCTTTTCCAGTTTCAAAGACCCAATGACTTCTCCCCAGCTTTTCGATTTGGCACTGTCCCTAATGGTAGCACTGAACGAAATATCCGTAATAACTACCTCGAGATGCATACGTATATGGTGAAGTTTAACCAAAAAGGTGTACAAGATGCTCTACTTTCTTTGAAAACTGGGTAAGTTGTTGACAAAAAATAATTGGGATTTGATTATTTACAGAATTCTTTGTGCAGTTTTAAACACCATGGCCCTGATTTATTAAAGCTTCCCAAGGCTTTAGAAGATACACGTTCATTAGTGATGGGTTATACAGAAAACCTGAAACAGATCTGGTCCAGGACTGAAAACATTTGCTAATAAATAGCGAATGACTTTTGAGAAATCCATTCCACCTTTGCTATATCACCCAGGTTCACTGATGAAAGTGTATCTTCTCCAGCCTTGGAGAGCTTTAATAAATCAGGCCCAATGTATTAATGTTATAATCAAATGTTAAAAGAAATAGGCAGATAGTGGACTTTTGCAATCAGAATATGTTGATTATAGACCAACTGTATTTTTTATGTTAATTGGATTTTTGAGGTATGCATCTTCAAAATACATCAACTATTTTAAAATATCAACAATTTAATTATACAAAAATATTTAAAAGCATAGTGATGGCATTATTGCTAATGCCATTTTAAAAACAAAGTACATAGGATCTCCATCAACTGAGGTAATGGTAACAAACTGCAGATTAGCCACGTTAATTTTCACACATTGTTATATACATTTCATTACTTGGGTGTAAACAACAGCTCCAAAATTGTACAGTACTTGTTACAACCTAATAAGTTTTTCAAAGCGTTTCACGGCCAAAATTGCTTCATCAGGTCATTGAACTATAGGCATCTAAATGAGATATAGTAGGTGCTCAGAAATTATTATCATTTAGAATTTGATTTTATATTCCTCTTTTTCTTTGAATGTATAGTATCTTGATTCATACTTACTTGAACACACAGACAACCAAATTAAATTGGGCTGTAAATCGATACTATTGTTCTAAGATATTTTTTTTATAAGGTGTAATC
>NW_027319024.1:0-4768 GCF_032062135.1 Pyxicephalus adspersus
CTAGCTTGCCCAAACAGCTCTTGTCACAGCTACATGGAAACTCCACGTGGGTGGGGGTTGTATGAGTCCTGTGGCCTGTATATGGACAAGAGTGCTGCCCGCCAGTGTTGGAATGCTTGTTCACACCATGGGTCTGAACCTAGCCTAAATGGACCACCATGGGTCTGAACCTAGCCTAAATGGCCCACCGTGGGTCTGAACCTAGCCTATGGTATACAGTTTCTGTAGCACAAGAACAGGTTTAGGATACTTCAGAGTAGCTTCTGTAACCCTTAGGAGCCACTGAAAACCCTTTGTACTCTTAAAACCACCTAAACCACCTTAATTCTACCTTGACTCCAAGATATTTTGCCTATATATAGCCAAAATATCTTTACATTTTAAGGAAATTAAAATTCTCAATTTTCATCATTTCTTAATACCTCTTGTCATCTTCCAAGCTATTGCCACTCTAAGAATGTTCCATTAAAGCCACTGTTAGTTTAGAATGGATGGCCTTGGTTAGATAAAAGAAATTATTATTTCTTTTACCACTATACAGTCTTTATTTTTTTTTTTTTATGTCTTGAAAGAGTGGACATAGTATAACAGTCAGTTCACCAATCAGGTATTTAGGATTTTGATAGATGCCTAGAGCCAAGGTTGCTGGGATCTTTTGCAACCAGTATGAAGGAACTCCTGCCATTAAGAGTTGCATATCATGGTGGTGGCATGCCAAAGTTACTGGTGGAGGTGAGTTGGGGTCTCCAGTACATCTTAATGCCAGAAGTCCCCAAGACTTCTCCAGGCTGTAGATACAAGTAGAATGTCAGTTTTGGGTGCACTTTCATTCATTCTAAATGTATAAAATCACATTTGCTGTGAAGAGGTTAAAGAATGATAATGTCCATAGACAGTGGCAGAAATGTTTGTGAATCCGTTTTTTAAAATGAAAAAGAATAACTTTATGTTTTGAGAATGACACGCCAAATTTCATTTTATTTTTGAAATTACCATATACTTAAGTTACTTGTTGAATATTCACCTTTACAGTAAAAAAAAGTATACATTTTTATAAAATTGCCATACAATCGACCAGTAGTAAAACAAATCCCGCCATATAACAGAACAAAAAGAAAGTCAGAGCATGATAATAAATACTGTAACTTTGGCAAGATCAGTATATCATTAAAATTGTTTTCAGCTGCCTACACCAAAGCGGGCCAAATATAATGTGTAATATAAGAGAAATGATCATGATTTTCAAAAGCGAAATATGGAAATATTTTACAGCTAAATACAATAAAAAATAAACATTTAAATCTAAATAAAAGTATAATACACAAGTTCTAGTGAATTTTATAAGTTCAAAAAATACTTGTATACAAGTTGTTAAAAGTTGAAAAAAAGAACATAAATAAAGTAAAATGTGTTCAATATTTAAATATAGCAAAATGAAATCCTGATGAAATTAATGGTTTTTGGCTATTATGAATACAAGATTGTATGGCTATTAAAAAACATAAACCTATACATACAACATCAACCAAAAGACCCTACATGAACTTTAGCTTTTACTAAACTACACTAACAATAAAACTATTTAAAATCAATATATAAGAATAGTTTCCAAAGCTTTGTACCACAACAGATATGAACACTCACCATAGAACATAAATAACCTTTTACAAAAAGCGAGACAGGCTTGTAGACAGTGTTTTCTGGAGAACCTTCATGACTGTACACTCTCCAGTCTGGGAGAGGATTTTTGCTTATCCTGGGAGGTGATTTTATGAGTGACGCTCATGAGGCAATTGACCAATGTTCGCGTGTCTACAATTCTTCAGCCTTATTACAGGGCTGAGTTCAGGAGAGTGATGCCAAGTAGTAAATTTTTACTGGCTAGTATCTCTGGCTGGGATTGTCATTATCTTAAAATGCCACGTCAGCACTACTGAGATGAACATCAAATGACCCGAAAGACTGTGGAGTACTACAGTAAACAAAACATGCTTGCTGAGCCTGGAGAACATCTACACTATTGTACAGAGACATCTGTCTATCTGTTATGTTAGGAGAGGGCTTACCAGCATGTTCACTATTTGGATTTTAATTATGTGCTGTATTTACTTTTCCCATTACCCCAAATATTTGTGGTCACCCACTTTCTAAAGAGAACATCTTACATTATGTTTCCCAAGAAGAAAATCGCGATAGCGAAGAAGGGGACCCCTGGTGAAATAATGCTATCGTAGCCTAAAGATTATGAGGTCTTAATAAAACGCCAAGTCCGAATATTATGTTCTATAATTGTGTTAAAATTATTCTTCACGTTGTGTATTTTCCTTTGAACTTTAATCCAGACAATGTTCCGTGGGTTCACAACACAGTGCCACTGGGCCTGACAAAGTAAACTAATATGGTTCATACTGAGTTAAAAAATGCTGTCACAACTCAAAAACTTGCATTAATTATTGACGAACATGATATAATTGCTATGACTGCTGTAACTTAGTATAGACCCTTGAAATGTTAAGAAATATTTTATGTTTGACCTAATGAAGATAAAAAAATTAGAAAAAGGCAAAAGTCAAACTGTTAAGAAAAGCAGAAATTGACCTACTAAAGTCAAAGGTAATTTAGAATATTGAAAGCCTTTTTATTGAATATTCTACTAAATCTTTAGAGCAAAACATTATGCATATTACTATTATATCTACAGTATATTAGGTTGTGCTAAGAACTAAATTGATTTGTAATTGTTGGCATTTGTTTGATAGCTTTGGAGACAAATGAGTTAAGTCGCCATTTCTTTAAATCTTAGAAACTTTTTTTGGAGTCTGTCTGGAGTTTTTTTTGGAGTTCTGAGGTTCATTGCTTGCTATGGTAATTAACATGACATTTCACTCACTTTATAATTTTTAATTCTACATTGTTATAATGTGGTAGGACAATAAACTTACACCTTCTACCTAAAGATAAAAGAAGTTAATGGGTATTATATATTATTTTATGCATTATAAATTATTGCATATTTACTTTAATATTTAGTGTTAGTTTGGGTTAAAGTGTGGGCTAGTTTGAGTTGAAGTGTTACTACTTCAACCAACAAGAAAGAATATAGCATAAGCTAATGACGTCATCAATATTTTATTTTGAAATTAAAGAATATGGTACACATAATTTAAGAAAAAAAAAGATATGCATTAAAATAGGTAGCTAAAAGTATATCCTATTATCCAAGCTTACAACTTTTCCTTGAAATTTAAAAAGTTTGATACACTTTGTAGAGGAAACAAAATGTAAACAAAAAACAAAAAAACCCAAGAAGTTGGTAAACAGTCAATAAATTAAAATCATAACTTGAAATATATAAGGCATAAAATATAAAACCTGGTATTGGTAATATTTATAGATATGAAATCTTCTTTGAATTTTATTGCTAGGTTCAAATTCTCAAAGCCATGGGTGAAAATTTGGGCAAATGGGCCATAGAAAACATTAACTAATCCTAACAATTTGAGAATGTTACTTGTGTTGTTTCTTTTCTTTTTATTTTGTATGCAATCTGTTATTATTGGGATTATTCATATATTATATATATATTATATATTTATATATATATATACATATATATATATATATTTATTTATAATCCTGCAGCTGAATTTAGGCATCAACCATAGCTTCGATACCACAATTAAAAAAAAAAATGTTTCAAATTTTTATAGTATATTAGGTTCCATAAGTCTTAGCTATGCAAAATACACACATAAACTTGACTATACAATATACAGTTATTGTACAACAACTGGGGGCTGTTATAGTTTCCATTACTAGATTGACTGGACAGGTAGTCCTTAAAATTAAATTTTTTGGTACATCTAAACATTGTATATGGCATCGTAATGCGTATGATCAACTTTAGTGTTTGGAAGGCTATATCAGCCTATATGGGCCATTAATTCTGCAGTGTCAATTTTTTGTCCTCCAAGGCCAGAACAGGTCAGGATTTTTAAAAAAATATTCCCAACTGGAAGCGGAGTTGGACACCTCTAGTATATCTCATAAATAATAAAAATTTTCAGTCCGCTAAAACTTTTCTAGTTATTGGAAGGACTAGAGCCCCCAATCAAGGATTTCTTGCTTTCCATGACCGTTAGAGATATCCCTTCTTTGTCTTCAATGTCCCATTAAAAAGGTTTCACCTGACAGGAAGTAGAGTGCAATTTGTAGCAAGGACACAGGTAAAATTAAATCACTGGAAATCTATTTTTTTCTCAAAAAAAACTTTTTGTATTGGTGCCATTGCTATTATTTATCCCATACTGGAGAAAATGTTAGCCATGGGATAGTAAATGAGCCCCAGATGGCAGAAAAAAACTAGACAGGGTTCCAATACTTTTCTATTGAAAAAGTATTGGAACATGCAATTTCTATACTGTTAATTTAAATATCATTGAGTTTTATGTACCTAAAATTTATTTTAAAAAAATGGAGAGTAAAAAAAACAATGGATAAGGCCCAAACTCTCTTTATCAATAAATATGCATACGTTTTATGAATATGGTTATTTGGGATTTTAATGGCCCATATACTCACACAATAAATATATATATATTATAAAAAATTGTAAGGTTTATTGAAAATCTTTATTTAAAATTATTTTTTGGACAAAGATTTTTAATAAATGTCACGTTTTTATGATATATTGATTTATTGTGTGGCCATAAAAAAACGAAGAAACCATAATGGATATCATATCATAAAGGATTGTTAATAATAGGGA
>NW_027319025.1:0-4768 GCF_032062135.1 Pyxicephalus adspersus
CCAATAAATGACTTATTCCATTGCCAACTGCAGGCTGTAAAATCCAGGCCCTGTGGGTATGTTGTAGAGATGAATCATCTAATTTGTTTTCATTTGCGAGTTACCTTACCAATAAGTGCTATTTAAGGCATTCCTCAGCTTTAATTTTTGCATGAGTGTCATGCGGGGTAGAGCGATAGCAGCTATTGAAGGATTAACCATCCTTTTCCTTACATTTTCTCTTCTTACCACAGTTCAGTGTCATATATTGTTATAATAAACTGCCAGACATTATAAGCCACATTAGTTCAACCGCTTGGAGCTTTGCTACAGACTGTAAACTTCTAGAAAGCGTTTAGTTAGCCAAAAATGCTGTTTAAAGTAATTACCTGTTCTGTAATCCAAAGGACAAATGGGCAGTAACCAACAGTGTGCAACTGGAAAATGGCCCAAGCACCAACACTTACATGCTATGTATATACTGTGTACAATGTCCAAAAAAGTCTCCAAGCCAGTAGTGGCAGTGGTATGACTTGGGGTGTTTGTGGGGGCAGTGTTATGATCTGGGATGCCTGGTTGGCAGTGTTTTAATCTGGGGTGTCTGTGGGGCAGTGTTAGTATCTGAAATGCTTTTGGGGCAGCAGAGGTATCATCTATGGTGTCTTTTGGGGCAGTGTTATGATCTGGGGTGCCTATGGGAGGAGCAGTGGTATGAGCTGCGGTGTCTGTAGGGGCAGTGATATGATCTGGGGTGTCTGTGGGAGCAGCAGTAAAACCTGGGGTTATGATGTGTTATGAACCAGGGTGCTTGTGGGGGTAGTATTATGATCTGGGTGTCTGTGGGGGCAGTGGTTTGATCGGGGGTGCTTGTGGGGGCAGTGCTATGATCTGGGGTGCCTATGGGGAGCAGTGGTATGAACTGTGGTGTCTGTAGGGGTGGTGATATGGGGCAGGCAAGTCCTTTATCTATGGGGACTCATTGGATGGTGTTGGAGGCGAGATAGGTTGTAATGTACACTTACCTCACATCCGACCAACCTGCCTATGAGGCTTGTGTACATGAAAGATACCTGCTTGCAGCCAGCCAATCGGACGAGAATCTGGCGTGTGTACAGCGCCCATCGTCCGAATGACCGTCTTGGCGGATCCACAGACGATGGACGTCAAACAAACCTAACGCAAAGGAAGGGGGAGAGCGCGCAGCAGGGTGTCGCTCCATCATTCTCCCCCTCCCCTCTCCATAGAGCAGAACGGTGCTGTACGTACAGAACTCGTTCATGCATTGTGCAGTCTTTTATCTTTGGAAAGGATCGTGAAAGATCCTTTCCAACGACAATAATTGCATGTGTGTACCCAGCTTAAGAGGTGGGGGAAGTATCACACAATAGAAGGGGGTTGATGGACACCTAAAGCACAAACAATAAGGAATAATACAACACTAGATTTGTCACGCCCACTTTTTTGACCACTCGGATGCCAATAGAAAGAGATGATTGACTAATATTGATGACCATGGGTGATCCAACAAACCTGGAATGAATTTGGCCCAGGATTGGAAATATTTATCAGCTATTTGCAAATGATTAAAAAAAAATCCATTTCAGGTTTGCAGGTTCTCCCGGGTTTTCCCATTATAGTCTATCTTCTCCCGTCTTGGAGTGTGTTAGTATATCAGGCTGTGGATACAATTGTCACTAATTCTTACTTGTATTTAGTACACATGTAGCCACATACAACACATTGCAGTGAATATTATGTTCCTAGAATGATTTCTTCTCTCCACCTGCACAGGGGATTCAGTTCTACACCATTTATAGCACAGGTCATCCCGGAACACTTGTTCCTATACAGTCCCATCTGGGATGCATTTTGTCAGCTCCTCATTTAGGGGATCTGCCACGTTCAGTTATCTCCTGCAGCAATATTGGAGGAGTCAGGAATGGAAAAGGATCTCGGGGTTCTGGTAGATCATAGACGTAATAACAGCACGCAATGCCAAGCTGAGATATCTAAAGTTAGCAAAAAAAAAAAATAAAGCTAGTTAGTTCCAGAGCATTGTTAACCTTTCTGTCCATTCCCTAGTCCTGCATATTTTCAGGCGCTCTGCATCCCATGGGATCTGGGACAGGTAGGGAGCAAGTTATTTACAGGCAGCTAGGACACTCCCTTGAGGACCCTGCAGGCATTCCACAGACACCTCATGCAGTAGGACAGCCCTAGAGGACCCCATAGCTGATCATCTCCCATAGATATCTAATAGCTGTTGGCAGTTAATCCCTGGGGGGAGGGGGTGTAACATTAATGAATTAACCTTTTATTTCATCACTACATTAGTAAAGATATCGTTTTTCACGTCCCCACCTGTACAATTATGCATAGATGACCTTTCAAGTTTGATTTTGGGAAAAAAATTCTGCCTGGTCCTGTGCTGTTTATTCAACCAATCACGTTGCTCATTTAATGAAAAATTTGCATATTTGCAAGTGCTTATGGGTAAGGTGCAATGTAATCACAGTTATTTGCTTAATTGCTTTTTTTTTTTTCTTTTGTTAGTGAAAACTCATCGGAAGGAATAGTGATAATTTAAATGACCGAAGAAGATCTATTTGATAGAAAAAAAAAATTGTTGGTCTCCATGAGTTTGCGATGTTGGAGTATTTAGTGCTATAAATACTGCTCGAGTTACTAATATGTTTGGGCAAGGATTGAGCTCTATGAGGGGAGTTCATGGCCTAGTGAGGACTCATTGGATGGATGGGTGGTAGGCTAGCCAAACTGATCCCAACAAGGGAGGCCATGCTGAGGAAGGCATAGAACGCCACAGGTCCATCCGTGGGCTCTGGAAATGTTGGATCCTATGGCTGTGCTGCCTGGGTGGAGGCTCATGTGACTCAGCAGTCATGTGAGCTGAGGGCTTAAAAGCCAGCTGGACGACAGAGCGATGCACACAAAGGCCACTCCTGAGGTCGGTGGGCAGGGAAGGGAGGGGCTGCATTGTCTCCAAGGAAGGCTTGGCCACACGGGGATCATAGGTACACAGCATATAGGATGGGTGGTAGGTGGGCTCAGCATTGTCTCCCATCAGTTGGCTGGCTGCAAGCAGGTAGCTTTCATGTACACAAGCCTCATAGGCAGGTTGGTCGGATGTGAGGTAAGTGTACATTACAACCTATCTCACCTCCCACACCATCCAATGAGTCCTCACAGAGAAAGGACTTGCCTGCCCCATTTTTTTAGCATAGCGTATGCGAGTCATTTTTAGAAAATTATTCAGAAAATTATTCCAAATATAATATACCCTTTATGAAAGCTGACCCCTGCACAAAAACATGGCGGACTTTAATGACCCTGTGTGCTCCAACTACCCTTTATACTCCAATGACCCCATGCTCCAGTGACCGTTTGTGTTACAGTGACCCCGTGTGCTTCATTGACTTCTATAAGCCAGTGACCGTTTGTGCTCTAGCAACCTCATGCACTGCTGACTCTGTACTACTATAATAAGAACAAAATGTTTGCTGCAATTTTAATAAACTTTGAAAATCCATTTAATATGCTAGTTATTAATTGTCTCAACATTTATTATTATAGGTTTTATGACTGGCAGAAAACTTTGGAACCTGAATCCCTGCAGCGAGCTGCAGATAGCACATCACTGATTTAAAGGAAATACTATTTATTATAAAAGCAGTCACAATCTGTAGATTCTTCACGTAAATGTATTTCCATTTCCCACACAGTGCGGAGGAGGCAGTGAGTGTACTGCAGTGACATACACAGAATGTCACTCATTGTTATTGCCTATAATTATTACCTTGGTTCCAGCTCTATAATCACTCTTCATGAAGGAGGGCTGCCAGAACTGTGACACATAAGTGACGTGGAACAAGTGCCAGAAATGGACAGGTTCCGTATGTATTTGTCAGGGCTATAGAGAACTTTTTGCACCCAGCCCCTCATTTATGGTAAAGTCTTAAAAATGAAAGTCTGTGTTACCTTTAATAACTAAGCAAATGCTGCCTTTCATGCACCTAGAACAGAACGAACTGAATGACCTAATTGTCTGCTGTGGACATCATAGTTCACTTAGATGAAAGAACAGCTCAGGGCAATAAACAGGTTCAAATGGTCGGTGAATGTAATATAAAGAATTCTACCTTGGATTATGTATGATTTTCAGATTTTGAACAGATATTAATTAAAATATATACCTTTGTTTGTTACATTGCATTTACTTTTTGTTTATATATAGCTGGGCTTATAATAATAATCTTTTGTATTAGCCAAAGTTTTTAGCTTTTGTTTTTAGATCTTTTGCATCTACCTGTAAATTTTCCTGGCATGTCAGAAACATTCTCTCATGAGTATCAATTTAATAAATTCAGTGTTGGTTTGATGCCACATTTGTTAGGATTTGTTAGGTGTGTGTTCACTCCTTAACTGACGACCACCTCTGGACTTACAAGAGTAGTTTTATTATTGAATTAATATTCATATAATATTGGCTATTATCCTCAATACTAATAATCTCCTTACAATTATGCATTACGCGGGGGTGCTGAGAAGTTCCTGGCTTTTCCCCCTTCCAGATGAAATAGAAAAATGAATGTAAGGGCATATGACAGCCTAATATCTTAGTTTGTAACTGTGCAAATATCAGGACTTTGCGATTCTTTGCAGAGGCACAAGCAAGTTTCACGTCGTTGGAGTTACAGGCCGTCATGAAGTTTTTGTTTCTCCAGGGAAAGTCAGCAAGGGATATTCACATTGAGATGTCACAAACCCTGGG
>NW_027319026.1:0-4766 GCF_032062135.1 Pyxicephalus adspersus
AAGTGGCATTCTGAATATTCCAGCAGATGAGACTCTATCCATTTTTCAAATCAGATAAGGTGAAGAAATTTCTGCAGATGGATTCGGCAGGCAAGCCGATTATGTTGGCAATCTAAATTTGATTAAATGTGCTGACAGGGTCGGGTGGGGAAGTCCAAGTGAGCTTCTGATCCAGCTTGTACTTGGAAGCTGAATTGGCTTTGGGCTGAAATCATTATTGATGAGAAGATTGATTGTTCTGTTCCTCTCTGATTTATTTAAAGGCACTTGAGTATTTATTCAATGTTGCAAAATATTTTGTATGCTTGGTGTACTGTATGGGAATTCTTAACTAAGAGGGCCTGTTCCTTCTCTCTACTATATTGGTATGTGTTGCATTAAGGCACATGAGCTAACCAATCCACAAAAAAAACATGACTTGGGGATCTCAGAATTTACCTTTCCTGCTTTACCAATAAACACATAACCCTTGTGGGTTGAAAAGCCTTTGCAGCCATTTTTTTTTACAAACAAGTATCTCCTTTATTTACATCTATAATACCAGATCAATAACATTGCAAATCAAATGAAAAAAACAAGACAAATGCTACCGGTTACTAAACCTTGGGCACTGGCGTTACAGGTCCTTGAAAGCTTTGACCACCACCAACGTCAAACTTGGGGTCTGCCACCAATTCTCCTTACTGCTCCAAGCCACAACCCACCGACTTGGGAACAATATCCAAAAACATGTAGCTCCTTGGCCATTGTTTTAACTCAGAGATGTCATACCTGAGACAGGTGCCTTCCAACACTAAAACCATCCTCTACACAACTTGGCTTACAAGGACCCTAAAACATTTTTCCTATCACCTTATCCCCGCCATCCAGCTCACCCTACATCCAACCAGGTGGGTGGTCAACTTCTTGTTCCTGTGGCTTCTGCAACAATGACCCCCTCACCTTTTATGTAGCATCCTTTCCTCCACCCCTCCTACCAGCTTTCTACATGACTTTACTTCTCCCTACTCCATCCCACCTTCCTTTAACCCCTCCATTCCGCCTCCCTGAGCCCCCTGTCATGTCCGCCCTCCTCTAACTCCCCTGTCATAGCTCTAGGCTTAACTTGAATGTGCTTCAAAAGCTCAGCACAGCAACTCAGCAACTTTTGGCCGTGCGTTGTTGAACATTATTATTATTATTATTATTAATAAACAGGATTTATATAGCACTAACATATTACGCAGCGCTGTACATTAAATAAGGATTGCAAATGACAGACTAATACAGACAGTGATACAGGAGGAGAGAACCCTGCCCCGAAGAGCTTACAGTCTAGTAGACTGCATTGCACTGCATTGTTTTGGCAAGGTGCATTTTGGGTGCCATTGGGAGTAAATAGCAATCCAACACACCAATGCATGCCTTTTGCATTGTAACATGCTGCTTTAACATGCATTTCCACATACAAACTAGTGGACTAAAGCATATTTAAATGCTACCATCGTAAAATGCAACCAGGCATAAGGGACAGGAGAAAGATCAAAGATGGCCCCAGGAAAGATCATCTGCAGGGAGACCACAAGCAATACTTAACATGAAACTCTTCACCTCATTTCCATGTGGATAGGTTCATGTCCCCCCTTCCCATTTTAATTCTTTCACTTCCTTATTCTGCAAAGCATGTCAGTCCTGAGGGACAGCAGCATTGGTTTAGAATAACCAAATTGTATCTGTGAACATCTCCCCTTCTCGATGCATCATGGGGACGCCTCAAAGACTAATTGCACACGGAGAAACAGTTTTACTTCACATAACGATTTTTCCGGCCTAATCAGATGGTTTGCGGTAAGCTGATTTGGCAGTCAGAAATTGGTATAACAACCATGGCTTGCAAGTTTTTGCGGGAGAAAAAAATCAGCTGGACGTACAATCGAGTGGTTCTTGCCATAATTAAAAAAAAATTATGTATACAGGTACATCTAAAAAAATTTACAAAATTCTACAAAGCAGGAAGGGCTGATATAATGACATTTCTCCAGTGCTATACATTTACCTCAGTGCTGCTAATATACCAAAAATGTATGCAACTGGATACATGATATCTGCTGATGTAAATGATCAAAACTTGGATCGGCCACTGGACTTTTGTCAATGCGTAGCATCTTGGAGCATCAATTTCTGCAGTACTCCCCATAAATGTAATCAGAGCATTTACGCACATCACTATTATCTTGTACTTATATAGCACCAACATAATATGCAGCACTTTCAAATTCCATGGTTAAGTCACCAAATGTCCCTAGCATAGTCATTACCATAATTTAAGGTCATTTTTTCATTGGATTGATCAAACCCGATAAACCTATCTGTATGTTTTTGGAATAAGGGAGGAAATCTATGTACCCAGCAGAAACCCACACAAACACATGGAGAACAAACATGGCTGAAATTCAAACCTGGGACCCTAAAGCTGCCAAGGCAAAAGTTCCAACCACTGAGCCAAAGGTGCTGCCCCTTCAATGTAATGGGAGCATTTACAATGATAAACAATGTAACAAGGGCAGTTATACTGACTGTCAATGCCCCCTATAAAAAGGTGACCAGTGTAAAACCTTCATTACATTAATGGTCAATGTAAATACCCCGGTAAAATTGGTGGTCAGTGTAAATGCCCCTAATGACACATGCCTGATCCCCCCTCCTGGGATATGTGACGCAAGTATTCCAAGAGGCTGCGGGTTGCCTCTTTAGTCCTAATGCTGTGACAGTAAAAAGGGAAGAAGAGAAGACCTCCCTAAAAAGTGTTTAAAACAAATAACATTTTTTCCAAATATAGAAGAGAAAGCCATCCTATTATGTAATGATAAAAATATCATGATAAGTCCCCTTTAATTAATAAGTGTAAACCTAGGCACAAAAATCTCATAAAAGATTTACCATAATAAATTAATTTAAAAAGTAATTTTTAATATTTGCAGCTTCAATATTTTTTAAATCTGTGATTCTGCTACAATGAACCTTTGGGAGACCAGCAGTACTGGGATGCAACAGAAGATAAAACAGCAAAAACAGTATTTTAATAACAACAAGAGCAGTAATTGTTAATGAGATACAGCTTTTTCCATGCCAAAATCAAACCACTTGGGTTTCCATCTATTTAGAGGTATGGGAGGGGATAGCACTGGTCCCACACTTTATTCTTGTCTGGTTTAGGACTACTTTGTATTTTATTGCAATATAAAACCAATTTACTAATAAATTATAAACAGCTTTAAGCAGCTACTCTAAATTGTTAAGATCCTAGTTACATGTGTTCTTTTAAGCACTGTGGAATATCTCAGCATCCTTTAGAAAAAACAACGGTATAAACATCATAAACAGCTTTAAAAAGCCCCATTTTTTAAACGTGATAGCCCTGGCCCTAGCCTCAAGGCATGCTGGGTATTTGCATATTTTCACATCAATGCCTCATGCTGGTAGTAATAGGAATTCCATCTCTCTGTTTCTTACATACCTTGCAGTTTTGGATTATCATATTTACTATACTGTCATATTTAATGTTGCCCCTCCGGCTCGATATTTAAATAAAAATTACCCGTGACGCAAACCGTCGTACTGAACGCCCTGCAGTTAGCTTCTACATTGACGGGAAAAACAATGGACGATCACATGCATGAATATTTATGGCAAGGGATAAGCTTATCAGCCCTGAAAACAATAGAGAGGGGTTTAAATCCTTGTTGGGATTAGTGTTGCTCAAATTTGCCTTTTGTTTGGGGTTCGTTGCCGATGCATATTATAAATGTAATAGAACCTTGCCAAGTAATAGGTTAGCAAGGTAAACATCTTTGGGAGTTTTACCTATGTACAATGGGCAAACCTTGCTGTGTACATCAACTGTATGCTCATAACCTGGCTGTGATCTGGTTGCTAATGTACATAGTGGTGAGCATTACCATTGGCTTGTGCTTATCAACAACGGGACCCCCCTTACTAACGGTAAAGCTAAGATAGCAGCCAGCAGTTGCTAATATAAGCAGCTAAGTTAGTTTGAATACCAAGTTTGTTTGGTTCATATAGAACGAATGTCTGATGACATAAATGTCTGATGCAAAAGTGGGCACATTTCTCAAAAACTTTCTGTCCAGCTCCAACAGGTGTTGGAGAAACAAGAGGGTTAGGGGAAATTTTATTATAAAATAGGTCCTCACCCCTCCGCACTCCATCCAAACTAAAAATAAAGTTAGACTTTGACTATGATAAGTATCACACTACCGACACCAACAGCTTTGATGGAAGTGTCTTATTTTGTGTTTTTATTGTATGCAATATATATATGTGTGTTTATATTCATTTCAAGCCCACGTTCCCTGATTTCTATTATTACAACACAAACTTCCCTGCAGCCTACTCTGTGCACCTTGTATTGTTGTGGTAGCCGCTCAGTATTCCACAGTATCCATAGTTACCAAGCTACTGACTTCCTATAAACTTTCCATCTATGTTGACATTTCTTTATCATATTCACTGCGTGCCCCAGCGGAGGTGGCCTCTAAGGTACTCCAAGTAATTATTATGATTAATTACAGTCCTATTGCTCACCCTGGCTGCTTTGTTAGCTCACTTAATCACGGACATTAGCATAGATTTCATAGTTTGGCTCATAATGAAAGTCAGTCATTAGCACAAACTTCGGTGATATATATAGGAGGACAGAGAGAAGATAAACAATTCCCTCTGCTTACTATTGAAGGTCAGATTGTTGTCTGAATATATATATATAT
>NW_027319027.1:0-4766 GCF_032062135.1 Pyxicephalus adspersus
TACAAATAAACATAATGTGCCGATATTACAGAGACAGTTTAGCCAGAGACAGAAACAGGATGTGAACTAGTTCTTACAGAGGGTTTCTTCGTACGTCAATCATATCCACATTAGATGTCAATGGCATGACACTTATATTACATCTACGAACATTTTGCCGGGATTTTGGCAGGAACATACGAGGTCTTTGACAAACACCATCATTTGGTTGCACCACTCTGTGGCTCAGTGGTTCAATTACAGTGTCACGATGTCTAAGCTCTTCCAGTCCTGCCTGCTCTTCAGAAGGTAGGGAAGAGCGCCTCCATGTGGGTGGTAATGGCGCATTTATTAACTCTTCTCTAGGTCTTAGGTTACGCTCTAAGCCAGGTGGTTGACTGTTCAGGTTAATATTATTTTCATCAGCACAGCCAACCAAGGAGACAGGTCTGTCAGTGTTATGAAGGACTCTGCCATCTATTGGAGGAGCTTGAAAAAAGAAAATAACATGGGTCAGCATACTGCAGATAATTACTTCTGCTTGCAAAGACTGTGACAACTCTTACTTTTCACTTGATTTCCTGGAGCATTTAGAGGAGGCATAGCCATTTTGTTCAGTCTCTGACTGAGCTCCTGGTAAGCCCACATGTACCGGCTAAGTTCGTTCTCAAGCATCTGGATCCGACCTTCATACTGTCTCTTGCTTCCAGCCAATCCCTCACCCATTTGGCCTGAAAGACAAACAAGTCAAATGTAAATTTCTTGTCAATAATAATCACACTGTGAGTCTGGTCAGATCATAGTCAATAATAGCTTAGTAAGAACTCAAGACCATTGCGTACCCCCCCATAGAATTATAGTTGTAATATAGTATGCCTACTAGTGTAAAGATCCAGAGCATTAATATAATTAATATATGTGATGTTTTTCCATGTTGGCATAAAGAAAATCTTTTGCTAAGAAGAATGGGTTTTGCTGGTTCAACTAACTTCAAAGTGGAATGCTCCGACAACCAGACACACAGCATTGGTCCTGAGCTCATATATAAGTAAAGTATCCAATTCTGCTTATCTCAAACTATATTATGAAGATGAAAACACACCTTGGCATTGCTTCAGCAGGAGTTGTATGTTACGTTCATGTTCTTTCTGCTGCAAGGTGAGCTGGCGATCCATTTCCAAGCGCGTCCGTTCTAGTGCGACCTCCAACCAGGACACCAGCCCCTGCTGCTCTTCTAGCTTCATTTCCAATTCTGAGAAGCAGATCTGCAGTTTATGCTCCTCCTCTCGCAGTGTAACTACCTGTAAAACAGTAAAGTATGGCTGGAATAAGGTATAGAACTTTATGGGTGAATCTTACAAATCATGTCTATCTTGGATCAAATGCCTGTCCACAATATACTTTGTCAAGGTTAGAAGGGAAAGAGGAAGCGCTTTAGCTCACTATTAGTAAGCTAGCAAATGCTTTCCAACCAGCACTGAAACTGTAACAAAGTGGGAAAGCTTGCTTATTTCTCTATATTCCTCTCTTGTCAAACACTTGACAGAAAGGACATAGCAGCAGATGTATTTGGGAGATCATCTTCATTACAAGCAGGGGATTTTAGAGAAAGGAGAAAGAGCCCTTATACCCAATAATATAAATTATTTTAAATCTTTAGTTTTTAAAGATATGTTCCTTTTAGCGATATTTCATCTAAACTCATAACCGTTTTAACGTTTAATATTGGCTTCTAAGGGAATCCAATGCCTCTGTTTTTCATTGAAAAAAATCTTCTTTCAGTTAAAAGACATCACTGTATGTCAATGTCAAAGTGCCCTGTTCACACACCATTTGCTTTTCAGAGATTCTAATCAAAAATCCATGGATTCCTTTCACAAGACATACATCTACCATATTATATCCTTGCACCAATACCATTCAATACCACAACAAACCTCCTGAAAATGCCCAGCTGTCACTCATCTAGAACAAGGCAAAAAACTGAGCATGTTTAATTACAGTGACTCAGAAATGAACCTTCTAGATCAGTATAAAGGCAAGTAGGATTGATCAGAAAGAAGGGTCAGCAATGACACGCAACTGATATCTACATAGTACATCACAGTAATACATGCACATTTAACTGTGTTTCTTTTTATATAAACCTGTAAAAAAGCCTATAAATCTGAACTTACTAAACATTTTCTTCTTTGTGTTCAGCAGGTTTACACTTTAATTTGAAGAAGCATTTTTCCTACTTAGGATTTTAAAGATCAGTTCATGGATACTGGAATAGGGCATTCAGTACATTCTGAGGCAGGGCTAGACATATACACACTCCATTCTCTGCATTCCTCTATGTTACACTTTATAGAGCAGTCTGGCTGCAACCTATTCACTAGAATATTTACCTTGTCAAAATATTTACAAAGGAGAGCCCGAGTTTCAGAGGAGGACAGATAACTCAGCTTTGCCATGAGATTCATTTCACACTGGGAGAGCAGACTAGCTGAGGCTCGAAGAACTCGCTGTCTGCGTGTTATAGATTCATTCTTGTATTCAATTGCTGCATCCAGAGCTTCTATTGCTTCATCCAACTGGAACAAGATTCTTTCTTCCTGAGAGGTGGAAATAAGATTACTCATCATATGTATTTAATAACAATATTTATTAAGTACAACTGCAATAGATTTTCAACAGGAGATAACTAATCACACCTTAGGCAACCAAAATTCTGCCACTAGGGCAAAGTGACAACTTAACTGGATATTAGACACAATAGGGACCTTTACCTTGTGCATGCTTCACTGCTGACCTTTCCCCCTTCCCCCCCCATCAGGAGGTCTTTTGCCCTCAAATTGCTTTGTAACTTGTGGCCATACACTGGCATGTAACCTACATAGGGCTAAGGACATTCTCATGATAACTCTGCGGAAGGCAAGGGAAAGAGTCACTCATTCCCACATAGCGTAAAGTGTATGGGAGAGCACTAAACTTACTAAATGTGCCAGAAGATTGAATGGGACGATATGAAAAATATCTCCACACACTGAGGTGGTTATCTTGTGTAATAACGTATGGGCATCTACTTCAAAACTGCAGTTCCACTTCTATATTTTCAGGAAAACGCAAGATGGTCACAGACATGCTGGAGAAGACAGCAAAAGACTGTGTAAACATATGATGTGTGCACACCTGATTGAAGGTTGAAAAATGTTTGTTTCTATTCAAATCTTTTTTCAAACTTTTATCTAGTGAGCAGACAACATATTTATTTGCCACTGATGATGACAAACGTTGGTTGTCACAGGACCCGCAAAAGGGAGCATTCAGGTACAGTATGTGATGGCAATGTAGCACAGTTTAGAGAGAGAAAAGGAGGTAGGAGACTGTATACATGCTGCAGAAGGTGGTCAGAGACTGTACACATGCTGGACATTAAGAGACTGTGGACATGTTGGGGAAGATGGATATACCACCAAAAATATGTATAGACCTGAAGAAGTGCCTAGGAAGAACTGCTGACTGTAGATTGGCTGCTGGGGAGCCCCACAATGCACCACTGCTGCTTCCAGAATTTGCCACCAGAACTCATATGGAATGGGGAAAGGGAGGAAGAGGGAGGTAATGCAATGCTTTTTTCTAAATGAAAATAGATTTATGGAAATTTATTGGAAATTAACTGGGACTTTACTACACGTTAGTTAGTACATACCCAATCCACAACCCATATTCTGTAGATCAGCAAGTAAGTATACAGGCTACATGAATTTACTGAGCTGTGTCAGGGGTAACATAACGTGATCTTTTGATTATAGGGAAGGGGATTATCCCTGTGTTCAGTAGGAGGGGGTAAAAGAGTTGAACGGGGTGTTGTACGTTGCTTGTAATAGGAATGAATATACTGTGCAAGATAAAGTATACTGTATAATAACAGACAAGAGTAAGACAAGACAAGAGTCATCTCCTCCTCGTGTGTCACTGTTTGTATCAGTCTGACATTTGCAACCCTTTTTTAATGTACAGCACTGCGTAATATGTTGGTGCTATATAAATCCTGTTTAATAATAGGAGTGGTATGATGCAATGTGCTGCTTTGGGAAAGCAGTAAGGGAGGTAATAATGAAGAGTGCTGCGTTTGGGTAGAAGAGTTGTGGTGGGCATTGAAGAAAGTAATTTCAGGATTTCGCTATGCTAAATATAGAAAACCAAAATTCTGAAAATAGATAAAATCACATTTGTTTTGAACTAAATACCCTTTTACCTACTAAAAACAGTTTAGATTTTGTTATTTTTAATCTGCCTCTGCAATATGCAAGTAAGAAAATTCCAAAATATTAAAGGAATAGGAGTGCAACGTGCCTGCTTGAATATCGCTTTCCTTTTGCTGCTACAGAAATGTCTTTATTCTGTAGAAAGTCCACGTTGCATATTCATTAATATACATATCTGAATAAATGCATAACCCTTGCTGGAGCAGATTATGCTGTAGCTATCCTTTTAGCTCTCTTTTTTTCACTTGTTGATATATTTACAGCATAAAAAAAGGTTTACAACATGCAAAAAATAAATACACAATGTTACAGTGCATACATGTTATAGTGCATAATGCAAAAAAAAAAAAAAAAAATACTGCACAGAGCAAAGAAAATTCTTAAGTGTGGTTACAAAAAATACAGATATTGAAACATAGATCAAACCTGCAATGACATCCAAAAATCTGAGCACTCTAACTTTTAATACCTAAATAACCCTAAGGGGAGCAGCTTTAAAATATGTGAAAACCACAAATCCAAAATTACACC
>NW_027319028.1:0-4762 GCF_032062135.1 Pyxicephalus adspersus
AATGAGAAGCTGATAAAACCGAGTCTGGTTTCCATTATCTCATTATCGCATTTTCTCATGTCTAGGGTAGCATGCAAATGTTTCTTTAACAAGGACTTCTGTATGATCCTGGTGCATATGATTATAGGAGTGCATTTGTTTAAGGCTGCAAACAATAAATAATTAAAAGAGAAAAAAGAAACTAGAACCATTTGGGTGCCACCTGTTCCTCTATGTCATTCCACCCCTGGTGCTCAGCTTACTGCATAGGAAATCTGAACATGCAGCCAGCGGTGAGGTTATGTTTGCTTCCCTATAAAACACAGCAAATCATTACTGAATATATGGAATTCTGGCACACAGTGATCCCCTTTTAAAACATACACACTCTGCTTTCATTTACACACCATTAAACATTCCATTCCGGGGGGCTGACAATAAACTGAACAGCCTGAGCACTCCGACATCTCAGCTCCATCGGGGCAAATCCCACCTGTAGGCAAAATGTGTTCATCATATTAATACAGATCACCAATACAAGGGCAGAAAACATTCCTACAGGACAGTACCTAGAGATCGCAAATTATCTTTTTTTCAACCTTTATTTAGGTTTTTAATGTATTTTTTTTTTGCATACAGGCTAAACGCTACATCTTTTCACCTTCAATTCTTTAAAACATTTTATTTATTGAATTTACAAAACCCCATAGGAGATGCCAAATAGGTAAAAAATGAAAAGCTTGTAATTGCTTCTCCTGATTCCATCTATAGTTATAACTAATCTGTGTTTTACAATTATCATTACATAAACGTGTACCCTGCATGCCCAATACAGCCCTGTGTATGTATGAGGGTTGGTAGAGGTTCTTTACATTTTGTCATGACAAAGGTGCAAACAAGCCCAATATGTGACAGCATTGGGAAAGTGATAGGTTCTTCCTTTGGAGTGTCCCCTGCTCCAGCCAACCAAGAAATGCTATTAAATGAGCTGTTTTGCCTTTTACATTAGCCTGGGTCAGACCGGGTTTGGGTTCAGTCTCTGCAGAGGACATTTGGTAACAGGTAATGTTGGTCCAAAAGTTCCAAATACAGTGGATTCCGACTCTGGTCTTGGATCAGAACGCAGAATTTTAGCAATCTGAGTTCTAATCAAGCATTACTATACCGGTCATTGACAGGTGGAGCCGGTCATTGGATAATACCTGCTGTCGTTGTCTGATGACCAGATTGGCTGAACCCTTCTATACCTGTCATTGACAGGTATGGAATGGCCCAATAAGAAATTATGGATTTCTCAACTTTGGATTTCCAAACCCATTTGGATTTTTCAGTGGATACAACTAACGGATGTTTGTCTAGCCTAAGACATATGGTCTTGGTTCTGAGCTCCTTCAAAAGATGGAGTGTTCAGGGGAGTACCAAAAACATGACTGGGCAGCTCTACAGTGGTTACTGCAACCCTGAGCTTGTTTAAAGCCAGGATGTAAAGAATATATCTTTAGTGGCAAAGGGATGTAGGCTGATGAAAGTTTCTTTCCTTCCTTTCCATATAAACTAATAATGGATTTATTGAATAATTTTCAATATCCCCAAGCAAAGGTTAGCAGTATGCAGGTAGAGGAGTGTTTCCATGAAATCCTGGGGTTGGATCTCTCAGTGGGTTCTTCCCAATGATCATCACACTAATATACTGTGAGCTGTGGATATATTAATTATAGGAGGGGTTCCCTAAGAACTCAAAGTTATTTGAAGGGTTCCCCCACGAGCTGGAGGAAGGTGGGAGTAGGTGTGTGTGTTTGGGGTGGAGTGGTGGTTTAATACTTTATGTGAACAAAAATCAGCAAGAAAAAGAAAAAAAAATCCATCAAAGCTGTACTACCCTAAATTTGATTATCATAAACATTTGGATTGCAAAAGATCAGTGGAACAACTGTGGAAATAAAGAAATTAATAAAAATAAGAAAATAAGAAAGCAATTTGTGTTGTTATATATTGTTCAGAGCAAAGTGAAATAAAATATACCATGCAGACATAATACGGGTCCAGGAGGCATGCAGGATTTCAATATTTAAAAGGCATTTTAATATTTTAATGTGTACCCAAGCCAAAACAAGTGAGAAAATGTAGACACACATGACTCATTATTATATACAAAAACTTGTTACATGGCATAATTACAGCTTGTTCTTTAGCGTTGAACAACAGGAATGAAAAAGATAAATTATCTGATACTTGTAACGTGTTGTCTCATTTCCAAGGGAAGTGGCGATGAAGGTGTTCAAGGTGGTTAACCCGGATTTGGATTTTATGGGGTTGATGGCTGTGAACAGGTCCAAGTACAAATAGTTGGAGGCTTCTGTAAAGTACAATTTATATTTACACAATGCACTAGAAGGAAAGCCATATACATGCCGGGGTCTTTAGACTGAATATTTTGGGAAGTACTTTTTACCTCCAAAGCTCTTAACTCAAGGGCTTAATCAGGGTTCCCCCAAAGGTTCCTGGGGGTTCCTTGAGCAGTTTCTGCCTCTCAGGTCAGTGTAAGTGACACCAATGATCTTTTCAGCTATTAATATTACACAGTATTTATATAGTGCCATCATATTACGCAGCACTGTACAAAGCCCCTAGTTGTGTCACTAACTGTCCCTCAAAGGAGCTCACAATCTAATGTCCCTACCATAGTCATATGTCATTAATGTTGTCCAAAGTCAATTTTCTTTTGGGGGGGTAGCTAATTAACCTCACTGCATGTTTTTGGAATGTGGGAGGAAACCACAGTACTCCGAGGAAACCCAAGCAGACACAGGGAGAACCTGCAAACTTCATGCAGATAATGCCTTGGCTGGGATTTTAGCGCTGCAAAGGCCGGAGTGCTAACCACTGAGCCATATATCTGTAAGGGTAACATCTTTCCCAATGGCCAACAATGTAAGAGGAATTCTTCCCACTGACCACCACACTAATATACTGTGCGCTGTGGATATAATAATTATAGCAGGGGTTCCCTGAAGACCTCAAAGTTATTTTTAAGGATTCCTACATGTTCTAAATTTTGAGAACCACTGTCCTAAGTAGTAGATGTAGGCTCTTCCATGCTCTTCTTCACAAGCAATAAAAAACAATAACGTGCCACTCCTTTCCCATCAGGACCCAATATTATAGACAGTCTACATAATAGTGACATCTGTGATTTTGGATTAAGATTTTTTATACCAGTGGCAACCATAATATTTTACTGTATTGTAATGACAATTAACATCAAGAACTTAAACACTGATTGATTACTAAAAAATAAAAAAAGTTATCCAAGAATCCTTAATATTATCTCTCATTCACTGCATACACACGAGGCACAATGCTGCAACCTCCTGTAATTGTTTCAGGGACTGGGCTCCCATGCAACCATAGACATAATTTATGGGTCCAGTAATGGTGGTAGGTCACCTCCTGCTTGCAAATTACCTATAGATCTAGGAATGGTGGTAGGTCACCTCCTGCTTGCAAATTACCTATAGATCTAGGACATTGAAAATTCTGTATCTGACTGAGGTTCACTGCTGTATTATTCCAATCCTGTATGACCTTCAGCAATGGTCAGGGGCTGCAATCATTGAGAAGGATGTGGGATCCCCGGGGCACTAGAGGTTAATTAACCTCTAGTGCCCCAGGGATCGTAGTGGAACTGCAGAGTTCAACACATACAACTAGCAATCTGATTGCTCTTGCAGCGCTTAATAGTCCCTAAAAATACCATGAACTATAAAAATAACCTGAATTCTCCCAGCATTGACTTCAAAGGTGTTCGAATTCAGCATTCGCTCACCTGAACAATATCTCACTGTTCGATCGACCAACACTATTCTGGACCCCCCCACATCCATTTTTATATATATATATATATTGGTGACAATGATTTCACCAAACAAGAATGTAGGAAAAAGTAAGAAACACAATTAAAATGTTGAAGGGAATAATCACTGAATGTTTTGTTAGCATTGCTGTATTTCTGGTTAAACGGATAAAGTTTTTTGAGGATAACTTCAGGATGTTTTAAAATATACCAGAACCATATTGGAAACACTGCAGAAATGTAATTAAATACATCAAGAAAAGAATATGAAAAGTTCTTGTTCACATCAGTTTTATTTGTTCTGTGCGCATTTTATAATTGGCCACTAGGAGGCAGAATGAGTTTTGGTTTAATTTGCATTGAAATGAGCGATTTATAGGGATTTGAATGGCTGATCAAACAGCCAAATAATGGGTGAAGAATTTTTAAATACAGCTTAAAGTTCTCCTATTTTGGTTTTCCCATTTCAAAGGCACACAATTTTGAGGTCTGACCTTTTTGATTTAACCTAACACTAATTGGAAATCTATTTATCATTTCATATCACACAAGAACACTGGACACTTTACTGTAGGTATCATTGTTATTAAAAAAGTGATAAATACCAAAAACCATATATTAGTAAACCCAACTGTAACAAATATATATCTTAAAGCCATATCTCATAAATTATAATTGTGTATTTATGTTTTTGGTGTTACTGCTGTTTGAGATCTAAATACATAATACTTCTTACAAAGACATAATACTTCTTATATGATATGTAGCTATGTTATGCTCAGGATAAAAATCTGAATTGTTTAATCTTCATTTTATGAGCAATGCAATTGAGAATACCTTGTGACAGACCTAATATATATATATTTATAATTAAATCTTTATTGAGGTAATTTAAAGTACAGAAATAAATCACATTTTCAAATAGCAGTA
>NW_027319029.1:0-4762 GCF_032062135.1 Pyxicephalus adspersus
TTTTATTTATTTAAATTATTATTTTGACATGATTTTATGTTTTAAACTTTATTATACTATTTTATTATACTGTAAAATAAATTTTCATGAAAAACAATGTACCGCTTTTAGACATATAAACTCCGGACAGAAATGAACCGCCCAGGAGGGTAATAAATCCGGACCAATGTGGTGACATTCTAAACCATTATTTAAAACATGAAATCTCAAATATCACTTATAATCTAATCAAAAGACAAACTGATTTAATAACAAAAATGTTAACATGGAATTTATTGTATCACCAGAGGTTGATCCCAGTGGGAAAACTTAACTCACCTTTGATGTTTTCCAAGATATGATTATACCAGTCCAGAATAAACATAAAGTAACCCCTATTTTTTATTGGGTTGATTACACAAATAGGTTTTACACACTTAAAGCCTTGCTCTTATTACTCTAAGAAGTTCATAGCAATTTAATGGAAAACCTACATGCATCTAGTTTGTTAGAAAGAAAAGGAGTGTCAGTCTAGCTTTCTCACTGTGTAAGTTGACCTACATGGCCAGAGGATTTGCAATCAAAATTTTTGTGGTTCTAGAGGACTGACTCACCCCAAGAACAAACTGCCCTTCACAAATAAAACTACCCAAGCTTTCTTATTATACAAATAATTCAGTCATAAGAATATGATCATTAACTTACCGATTATCTCACTCAGAAGGAACTATCACTGATATTGAGAAGCAGCATAAAGAAAGTTTCATATAATAAAAATATATATATTATATATATATTATACATGCTACTGTACAGTTTATTACATGTTTAACTGTTTTTTTTATTTTATTTTTTAACAGAGATTTTTGTGTTTTTTTTATTTAAAGTTTATTATTACATTTTTTTAAATGTAATAAATATTGGACATATTTCAGTGAGTTATGCCTAAGAATTATAGCCTACAATGTAAAGTAAATTTCCATGCAAAGAAAAAAATGCTTTTTGCATGGAAATTTAGACAGAATTAGAATGCTAGGGGGTTAAAGCACTCCAAGACTGGAGGGGATATTATTATTATTAATATTATTATTATTATTATTAAACAAGATTTATATAGCGCCAACATATTACGCAGCGCTTTACATTATATAGGGGTTGCAAATGACAGACTAATACAGACAGTGACACAGGAGGGGACCTCGCCCTGAAGAACTTCCAATCTAGTAGGTGGGGGAATTTACACACAATAGGAGGGGGATATGTAGTGGTGGTTTCAAAAGGCAGAAGAACATGAGTAGGCAAGTATGAAAAAATGGGTTTTGTCGGAGTAACCTGAACAGGACGAGGAAGACCATTCCAGAGAGTTGGGGCAGCTCTAGAGAAGTTTTGTATCCGTGTGTTTGATGAGGTTATGAGTGAGGAAGTCATTAGTAGGTCATTGGAGGAGCAGAGAGAGCGGCTAGGGGAGTATTTTTTTTACCAAGTCAGAAATGTAAGTGGGACAGTAACTGTGGAGGGATTTGAAGGCAAAGCACAGGAGCTTGAATTTGATTCTAAGGTGAAATGACAAGCCAGTGTAGAGATCTGCAAAGAGATGTAGAGGAAGAGGAGTGGTGGGAAGGATGGATGAGTCTGGCTGCAGCATTCAAGGAACACTTTCATCAGTGAAGCAGGAAGTTTTTTAAGTCATTTGCTTTTTGTTAGCAAATGTTTTCACCAATGGACCAGATCTTTTCCAGGTTTGTTGGATCCCCTAGCTTCACTGATGAAAGTGTATCCTCTTCAGCCTTGGAGTGCTTTAAATCAGGCCCATTGTATAAAACTACACTTTTGATTTAGTTTATAACCATTCTGTGTGTAGCTGTCATTCTGAATTACTACAATTGTGTTTTAAATCTACAAAACCATAAATCTTATCTATAAAAAATGAAAGTGCATAATTTTAGTGTTAAATTTCATATACAAAGACTACTGCATTAAAAACACAAATGACCAATAAAAATAATATGAAGATCAAAAGTGGAAACAAAATGTTTACACACGTACCTAAACTAGTGGAGTTGATCTCAGAGATTTCTCCGCTAACGACTTTCTTATTTATTTATTACTGTTGTGCTCTGAAATGGGTTGGCAGAAGGAACCAGTACGTTTTTGAAATATATTTAACATCAAAACTTTTTGTTATCATTTTAGAGTAGAGTGTGGATATGTCACAATTTTTGTTTACTGTTTGTGTTCTGTTGAGAGGATTTTTCTTTACTTCCCGCCCCTGCCCACCAGGGACACACTCAGCAATAAAACCCCCTTGCTAGTTGTTAGTAAGAAGTTTTGTTGCAAACTCCCTCTGTTCTGTCAGGAAGCTAAATAAGTCTGCTCAGTGTATTTGGAAGCTGAACTCTTTGGAGTACCTGTTACAGGCCCTGTTTCCTGTTTAAGATCTAGTACATGTTTATGACCTATGACAGTTCTGTGACCATGCTTGTATCTGCTTGCTCTGAACATATGCCTGCAGATTTTGTACCACACTTCCCCCCTCCTGCCAGTTGTTGCCACTCCAAACGTACCCAAAAAGGCTGCAACCAGGGAACTGTCTGCAGCAAAGTAAGCTCTTCAGGGCAGGGTCCTCTCCTTCTCCTGTGTCACTCACTGTCTGTGTTGGTCTGTCATTTGCAAACTCTATTTAATATACAGCTCTGCATAATATGTTTGTGCTATATAAATCCTGTTTATTAAAAATAATATGAATAATTTTGGGGTACTCTGGCAAACACTTGGTAGTTTCCGAGACTCAGGGCCTTATTTATGAAAGCTTTCCAAGGCTGGAGAAGATCAACACTTTCATCTGTGAAGCTGGGTGATCCAGCAAACCTGGATTGGATTTCTTGACCGTCACTTGCTATTTGTTAGCAAATGTTTTTAGTCCAGGACCAGATCTATTCCTGGTTTGCTGTGTCACCCAGCTTCACTGATGAAAGTGTATCCTCTACAGTCTTGGAGAACTTTAATAAATCAGCCCCCGTGTCCAAGCCATCTTTACTAGCAACACAGTTATCTGCTTCTGTGGCACTCTGGAAGATGAAATGATTACCTTAAAGTATTCTACTCAGACTTGATTCACACTTCTACAATGCAGGAACCTATACAAATTGGAGATAGAATAATTTTTAAAGAAACCCCAAAGTGTTCAGTTTTGGTGATAGTCTACAATAATTATATGGTAAAATATATTTTGCTTAATTTCCTTTTTTACCAACTTGCTTTTTCTCTATAACTCATGACCTAAAAATATTATACACAGAGCTCAAGCTTCAAAACAATTTATTCAAAATCTAAAATGATTTTTCCAGTCATGGCTTGAATTTAATTTGGTGTAAAGCCTCAGTAGGAAGTTTTAAACAATTTTGATGGAAAAACATTGCTGCTTATGCAAAATCTACCTACTATTTTGCCAAAACTCTCGATAAGCAAAGAAAAAAATATGAAAAAGACAAAAAAAAAAAAAAAAAAAAAATTTAAACATGGGGTAAACATATGTACCAGTTCAAAAAATTTAAACTGGGAGAAAAACTATGTCACCCATGTTTGCAGATTTATGGTGTTGCTATATTTGTAACAACATCGGTACTGCAAATCAAATTGAAAACACATGTGGACATTAAAGTGAACCCGAACCTGAAAACAGAACTGTTACAACACCTTCATTTTCATCTCATCACTAACATGGTTCACCAAGTCTTCTCTATGCCAATACTTTGGTGAGGATATTGTGATCTTCTGGAATCCCCTGTTTTTGGAGTCTTGGATTACACCAAATAGGTGTACACACACGTAATACACACACACTAACAATTACAGGTAGTCCCAAGGTTACACACGAGACAGGTACTGTAGGTTTGTTCTTAAGTTGAATTTGTATGTAAGTCGGAACAGGTACATTATTTTAATAAATGCAATTAGGTCAGATGTTTGTCTCAACATATTATTAGGCAGTAAAATGTCAGTTACTGTATAAAATTTTCATTGTGGCTTAATCACAAACAAAGCAAAAAAAAAATCTTTATGGAGCCTAGACATTATTTAACTTCTGGAGCAAGCTGTGCTTTGATATACAAAAAGAAACAACTGCAGAGTTTGTGTTGGTCATTAAAGAGGAAGTAAACTTAAACCTCACCCAAAACAAAAAAAATTACACTTACCTTCAATCCTGCACAGCAGTCGGGTTCCATCGGGTTCCACGTTATCAGGTTGACGTGCCGGGCGCCGCCATCTTCTCCACTACTTCCAGTTTCTTCTTACTACATCACCCGACACAGGCGCGAGATCGGGTGACGTAGATGGGGAAAAAAACTTGCTGATCTCACTGCACATGCGTGAGCTCGGCAATTTTTTTTCCCTTTTGACAAAAAGATGCTCGGGCATGTGCAGAAAGAGCACCCAAGAGCCTCCCGGGATGCATGACGTAGGTATCCCAGAAGGTTTGCACTCCCATTCCTTCTCGATCGCCTAGGTAAATTACGGGGCGGTGAAAAGGGTGTTAAAAAAAAAAAAGAATTTTTACCTTACACAAAAGGGTTATCTACCCTTATGTAAAGTGAAAATTCTGTGTTTGGGTACGCTTTAGAGAGTTACAAAAGTATGCAGAAAGAGCTCACCCCCTAAGATCACCCACAACCTTAGCTGTGTTTAGCAAAAGCTTTCTTCTGCAAGTCATGCAAACCACCCCCTCCAAGTCTTTGTCTTGCACAGAGTGAGCAGGGAAGCCCTGTTCATTCGTATCTAGGAG
>NW_027319030.1:0-4761 GCF_032062135.1 Pyxicephalus adspersus
TAATAATACAGCACTGTGTAATATGTTGGCACTATATAAATCCTGTTTAATAATTAATAATACAGCGCTGCGTAATATGTTGGCGCTATATAAATCCTGTGTAATAATAATAATACAGCGCTGCATAATATGTTGGTGCTATAAAAATCCTGTTTATTAATAATAATATTAATTGTACAACCAGATTCTATCAGACTTTGTTCAGGGACCGTACACCTACCTACGATCGCTTCCTATTCCTCCTCAGAGGGGACGCACTGCCAAGGCAGGATTGCTGGTTATAGTGCTGATGTGGGAGCACTTACATGGGAGTGACAACACCACAGCCACTTCACAAGCAGGGCAGGAAGTGTTGTCACCCTCCTAAAAGAAGTGCTGAGGTGGATAAACCTTCTTCTAAATAGCTGGAAGAAAGAAGTGCATGCTGAGAGGTTACAGTTGGGGGGCAGCATTTTATTTTTTGGGGGGGGGGTGTCAGAGTGGAGAAGCCCCCAGGCAAAGCTGAGGTGGAAAAACAACAACACAAAGGGCTGACTGGGGGAGGACACAGCAACTACAATGAGGAGAGTGTGCGAGGCCAGCAGGAGGAGAACAGGGAGAGTCACACAGCAAGAAAAGCACAGAACCCGGGGAAACAGAGGGGAGCTCCGTGCCAATACAGGACAAGGGGGGCAATGCTGGGGAAGCAGGTAAGGTGACATTGAACACCACTGAGGTGACGGGACTGGCTGTGTCCGGTTACCGGGCTTTCTACCTACCGGAGAACGTAGTCTGCTTGTTTTTCTGGACGGCTCGAGCCCTGCAAACTTCTCTCTGCCCTGCAGCGCACGTTCACGTGAGGGGTTACGCGCGTGACTCAGCTGCCCCAGCAAATTGTTCTCTTTACACGAAAAGGCCCCTTCCGGGCATGCGCAGAAGGAGCACCCAAAAGCCTTCCGTGATGCGTGACGAGGTATCCTGGGAAGCTTTGCACTCCTATTCATTATCAATCGCTATCTAATCGCTATCAAATCTAAAAAAAAGGGTGTTGCACTTAAAAAAACCTAAACAGAATTTTTACCTTACATAAAAAGGTTGTCTACCCTTTTATGTAAAGTGAAATTTCTGAGTTTAGGTACGATTTAAGACTACACTGACGTCACGCTGCGCCTTCGTTGTTTTTACGCCTCTAGTACAGTTTGTGAATTTAGTGCAATAGAAAGGCGAAATTTTCATTCAGAATATTTGAATATTGAATTTGAAGAATTTTGATTAACGGGTAGAATCTTTCTTACAAGAGCATGGAATACCAATACAATACCCTTAAACCCTATTTTTACCAAAGTGAATTGGGTTATGGTAAATGACAACCTTACCTACATGCATAAAGATTCTTTGAACTTATTCGATGACATTTGGGAGCCTTGGAATTCTTTAAATAAGGAACAAGTGGTAACATAATATTTTTATAGACGTATACCGGAAGGTTAGGAAGTCTTTTTGTTTATTCTTGTTTGTATGTTATACATTCATCTTGTATGGTTGGTGTTGATCATTTTTCACATGCTCATTGGTTCCCTGAATAGAGGAATCTATTCTTTGATAATAACACAGTTATTTAATTATAATTTTTTAGCAAATTATTGTTCCTTCACGATCTTTCCTTTTTAATGAGAGTATATATCCTTTTTTTTTCTTTTTTTTTTTTTTCTCCGTATGGATTTATAACTTGAAATGGAATTTATAGACTAATTATTGTTTAAAAGGTAATACAAATTGGGTACAAGCACTAAGCATTTTTTTTGTTTATGTAGATTATTATTAAACACCTAAAGCACTTGAAACTATAACCCAAATATGTCTTGCACTTATACAGGACTAAATTTGAAAGATGTTGACATTTTAATGTATTTTCTAATATTTACGGTAATTGCTTATGAAAGGGTATGATTATAAAAGATATTATCTAGACTGTTACGTTATTGCACAGTTTTTAAGTTTTATTGTTTAAAATAAGATGTGAAAGGATCATATGTCTAAATGTTTATCTAGAGAAACCTCTTCTTGTAATTGTATCTTTTATCAAAGAAAATTAATAAAAATTATTGAAATACGGAATATAGGAATTTAATGTAATATTATTTTTGTTTTATTATCAATAAAACATAAAAATTGCAAATAATCTCTAAATTTTTCTGTGCACCACCAAAATTTTCTCACGGACCACCAGTCCACAGACCATAACTATGTTAGTAAATTCTTACAGAGACATCACTATTTAATGTACAGAGCTGTGTAATATGTTGGTGCTATATAAATCCTGATTATTAATAATAATAATAATAATAAATAATAATTGCTGAGGTGGCTTCCCGACATAATAATGCCTTTGTCTCCCCTCCACATAGACAGAATAACACCAGGAAGCTGCTGACCTCAGCATTTACCATTTTTTTTTTTTTTTTTCTTGACATTGCAATCCTAAAATCATTCTTCCTTTTTCTTTTTAAGGTGGCTGCATGCCCCACAGGAATCTCATGGTCCCCCCAGGGACTACAGACAGATGTGAGGTGCAGGAGTAAAGACCAGCATAAGCCCCATTCGAGTGATAGGGGGTGACATGACCAACATTTACACTGCATGCAATGTGTTTTCTGAAATGATATGCAGGGATCGCAGGATCCACAACAGGGTCAGCTATTTTTAAATGACTTGTAATGCACAGCGCAGGAAACATTGTGGTGTCCATCAGATAGGGATAGCAGCTCTCTCATATAAATAGTCACCCAACAATAAATAAAGACTTGTATCAGATCATTGACTATAAAGGAAGTGACCCCAAGGATTAGCACTGCAGAGAAACAACCTGCGTTTTCTAAAACACTTGCACACATTCACACAAGTGCATTATCAGGTTTTATTGTGCATTTTATTGCATGTTCCAATGCATTAGTGCATGAGTTTTCTGTTTTTAGCAGAAATGACTATATGATACTAACCATGCAGTTTTAACTGCAATCATTAGCAGGCAGATAGGATAAACTTTTTTTTGTAATTGCAGGGCATGTGCCTAAACAGAAACAATTGAAAATCATTTACTGACGCAAGCATGGCTGTATATTCATGGGTAACTCTGCCCCAGTAATGTACAGCACAGTATTACAGAGTTTATACCATAACAGAGCTTACGCAGTGTGCAGATCCCCAACATGCAATATACAGGCAGTAAAATGCAGTGGTACAGTGTGTGGAGTATATAGCGTTGTGTCTGTGGTGTAGTGGTTGTGCTCTGTCTTTAAAAAAATGACTGCATGTACTAATGGCTTTTAGTTCTCTGAAAGTTGGCAGTAAGATGAGCACCTATCAATTTATCAAAGGTAATTCCACCACCATTTTGCAATAGAACTGTGTGTTTTAGGATAGAAAGAAGTTATTTTGATGGAATGTTAATACCGGTACTATACTCCATCATGTGGAGGACAAAGCTGTTGATTTTAGCATCAGTCTTCCGAAATATACCCATATCCGAAAACACCTTGGTCCCTCACATGACAAAGGCATCGGAAATGCACAGTTCTAGCATTCCCTTAAAATTTCTTGATAATACTGTGGCAACGAAGCTCATGGAATGTTAAAAGTGTGCACGTTCCCACTGCTGTCTTGTGGAAGACAAAGAAGCCATCAGATTCCACCCCCATTTCTATAAAAAGCAACAACTGTAGGGATTATCTTTAAGGAAATGGCAGTAGTATGTATGTCCTGGCCATGATAAAAATCAAGAAAAGTGAAGGTGCAGCTGATAGATTTAGAAAAGTGTGTTTTTGCAGATGTTTTATATGGTTAGTCTATCTCTTAAAACAGAATTAAAACTTTACAAATCTGCACACAGACAAACACATTTTAATACTGCAAAACAGACAAGCGTTGTCACTTCTGATATAAAACAAACTTATCTGCCTGTTTGCTGTGCACATTTTCGACGAAATGAATTAACTCCCTTGTTGGAGGAGTTAAGTCATTCTGGAATACCGAACCCAAAAAAGGACTGGTTGAGGATGTCAGTGGCACCAAGAAAGAGGAGGTGAGTTTAGTTCAGCTTTAAGCTGGGTACACGTGTTATAAGATGATTGAACAAGCTGAATATTTACTGACCGGTATGTGGTCCTACATTAGGGATCTCAAGTAAACCTTATTTAGGAATCTGTTGGCAAACTTTAAATATATAGTGAGATCAGATTAGAATATGATTTTACAACTGGATGTACCGCTTAGTAACAAGTCCCTCCTAATGGCTCACTTTCTCCATTTCTCTTGAACTACATAACCTTTAATCTCTTGGCTCATTTGGTTTCTCTGATCTGTTTGCTGTGTGTCACTTGTCTTGGTCACTATGCATTTTCTCCCCTTCCCCCTCCAAAATCTATTCTTTCAATAAGGGAAATGACAGATGCTCCCTATGTGTGACCCTGCCATTCAATCACACACCTGTCCCATCTCTCTTAGCAGCTGTGCTATTTTATTCTCATTCACTTATGTGATTGTCATAGGGTCAAGCTGTCACTTAATCATTTTCTCTCTCAATATTTCTAAAAGGACTTGTCTTTCTTCCCTTTCCATCTCGAACCTCCTTTCCCTTTCCCTACGCTCAGCCTCTTGCCTCTCTCTCTCCAGCGCAGCTCTCTCCCTCTGTAGTGACAGTTCTTCCCGTCGCAGGGCTAGTTCCTCTTCCCGTAGGCGCTGCTCTGCCTCTGCTCTCCGTTCTAAGTGTTGCAGTATTCGAGC
>NW_027319031.1:0-3125 GCF_032062135.1 Pyxicephalus adspersus
CATGGCAATAAATGTTTATGCGTTTTCTCTAAAGCCCTTAAGGCTTGTAACAGGTGTTTAATAACCCTGGCTAAGCATTTCCTGCTGCATGGAATAAAGCCTTTGATCTGAATGCTGTGGGTCAGTATTGTTTATCTTAGCTACTTAGTAAGTAAACTATGGCAAGTGTATCATAACAAAACAGGCCACTGGCCTTATATGCAGCAGTAAACAGCCCAGTTAGTGTATCGACTCTGCAATGGTTTTAATAACCTCTGCATTTAGGGAACATAAGGTGATGCACTTGATATATTTTTCTTTCGACCACAGCAGAGATTACATTTCTCAGGTTTAAGTATGGTCTTAGTCGGTGTAATTAAAAGCCTTTTTTTTTCAGATGCTTGAATGAGCTGCCTCTCCCATCCCCTCTTCACTATCTCAGCATCAGAAATGGTTCTAACCTTTCCCTCCCTTCCTTTGTTTGGCTTTTGTGTTGTAACAGCTGTTATTATCATTTTTTGGTCAGCTGTGGTTGCTGGAGGCATAACAGGACCAGATGGTGTTTTGCTATGCATGAATGGAGAGTTAGGAGACTTTGGATTGAATAGGCTGAGTCTGAATAGTGTCTATACACCACCTGCCCCTTTACCAGCAGTATTAAACATTGTTGTAGTACCATCCGCACAAGACCTACTCGAATCGTATGGGAAAGGAAGAGACTAGCTCTATTCTGTACATATTTATTGATCTTGTCTGCATTAACAGCATAATGCAGTATACAGTCAATTTGAGCTAATTGGATATGACACAGCGTGTATATGTAATCTATCACAGCAGCCTCTTGGTACAGTTTATAGGACTTGCTGCCATGGAAACATACAAGCAGTAATGGCATACATTAGGAGGGCTAAGTAGGAAGGAGTAAAATGGGATCTTTTTACGATTGTGTTTTTTTCCTCCAAATTATGCTTATGGGATGGGTAATTTAAACGTGAAAGAAGTATGATCTTTGTTTTATATATATTTTATTACACTTTACCCCTCCTGCTCATTTATTCTTGTATGATTAATTTTCCTAACAAATTTTGCCCAAAGGATGCAAGTAATATCTAGAACAAGGTGTCTCAATTACTTACCATCTCTATATTTCACATTTTTAATATTGTAGTATTTAGGCAAATTGGTTTTGAAAACATTGTTCATTTATCTGCAGGTGTTGTGTTTGTTTAAAACAAATTCAAATATATTTGTGTTAGGGTACAAAGAGTTTTGTGTTCTTTTCACATTTGATTTTATCATCAATTGTCTGGAATTTGTTTTATGGAGTTTGAATTTTGAATTAACCTTATCAACAGTGTACACTTGTGTATTGCTGCTGCTGTCATGCCTCATATTGCTTTTATTTCTCTATACAAGCCATTGTAATGCATTTCCATCATGATCTAAACAGATCTTACTCCTCCCCAATTGAGATTGCACTAATCTTAAGACATTTTCCTGCATTTGTGTGTTTTTAAAGCTTTTGCACACTGGTCCTATTACTGGCAGTTTTCCTATGAATTTATATACCCCTTGTCAAAAAAGTTTTGCCTTTTTTATTTGGTGGATGTCAACCATAAACAACCAATGTTAAGAAAGTCGCACACAACATTGAAAAAATGTAATTGTTTTTAAAAAAGCTGTGTACAATTCTGCTGTACAGTGGTGTGAACTACTTGACTACACCTGCAAAGGATTATTCTGTAAACAACCATGCAAAGGGAAATAATTGAGGAAAGCTGGAGAAAAAAAAAAAAAACTGCACTTGATTAAAAGTCGCAAGTTTCATGCCAAAATATGGGCACACATCAGTGAATGTTTACCCACTGAATTCTGCAAAGTTACTTATTGGAGGGTTATATATAAAATATTTATGGATTTACACAAATTGTTTGTTGAACATTTATTTGTCTAGTTTTCAAAATTTGGCTTTATTAGGGAATGCGCTTTGTGTAGTGAAAAAAGTTTTGACTTTTGTCTTAAAACTGTTATATGAAGGACAATGACATTATGTAGGTCATGTAGGTCAAATATGGTACAACAATTTAGAAAAGTCTAAAATTTTTTTTTTTACATAAGTGAATAATGGCATAACTATTAGATATAAGAAAACAGAACAGAGAGCAATAGACAGACATTTACTAGGTCAAAGCGATATTTGACAATAAAAGTGACTGATTATCTTATAATACTGGTAGGTAAATCCTTTTCAAGCTGCTGTTGGGTGGGAGCTTTATAACCCCTACATGAGGTTAGTACTATCTAGTACTCTTAGGGAGATTTCGCTTCCTGTCCTAATGAGAAGTCATTAACCATTTAATGGGACAGGATGTCAAACTGTTGTCACTGTGGCAGTAAGATAAAAAGGAAATCTCTCGAATTGTGCACTTGATAGCAGTAAAACCAGACAAATGGGCCCAATCCTTCTACATGCAGTTCATAAAATAAATAAATAAATAAATAAACTGACATTGCCTAACACTTGAAGCAGGTACTACCTTGAGCCCCAAATCTGATTGTGTTTAAGACATAACAAACCAACAAGTGCTTATAACCAATGGCATCCCTGAAAATGTAAAACGGAATTTACACTCTTTGTTGTGTCATCATACTTAATTCCCCAATATGGTATCCATATCCTTATTGTCACTACATCAACAGAATAATCACTTCCATCACCCTTTTCTGAGGCCCTATCTGTAGTGTCATTGCTATATCCATATCAGAGCCAGAATCCAATTCACTGTAATTAGACAAGTTTGACTATGTGCTGTTTACCCGCACAATTTTTTACAATCTGCACTATCACTACTATCACAACAAATGTCTGCAAGATGTACAACTCCTTTCACTAACTTTTTTTTAGTTCACTGTTTGGCTTATGAAACAAGTGGATTAATAATCAAGTGGAACTGGAAAAAACAGGAGTCAGAAACAAAAGCAGTTAAATCCTTAGAGTAACCACAATTAAGTAAACTTTTATAACTCCTTAGAGCTCATACTATAGGTATAAGGGGAAGAGAGGGCAATAAGGAGGTTTCAGGCTCAGGAGGTTTTTGTGCAAAAATAAATCAAGTGTGTATTTTTCAAGTTACAATTAGTACATA
>NW_027319031.1:3724-4760 GCF_032062135.1 Pyxicephalus adspersus
AGTATACCCAGGAATATTGACAGCCCAGTCATGCGAAGAACAAAGCCAGGATTTAGCAATACCAACCAAGTTATAATTCTCCTCACTCATTAATGCTTCCAGCTCCCCTATCTTGTTTGCTAGACTTCTAGCATCATTGTTTGCCAAATCCTTTTGTTTTTTAGTAAAATTAGTACTGCACAATCCAATGTTTGTTTGTAACATGGGAAGCTCCTTACAATTATCCATAATCCTCCCTCAACTATCCCCAATCCACCCTCCACTAGTGTCTGACCCCTGACCTAACCTTTCTGCCACCTTTATTGATTGTCCCACCCCCATCTGTCTTAGTTTAAATATCCCTCCACCATTCCCCCAAATATTTTCCCTAGCACAGCAGACCCCCTTTCATCTGGGTGTAAACCATTTCTGGCATACAGGTTGTACCCCAATGAGAAGTCAGCCCAGTGTTCTATGAACCCAAACTACCCAGTGCTAGTGGAGAAATAGAAAATCAACTACTAGCACAGATAGAAAAAGCAGCAAAAAGTGGAAGTTTTTTAATTATGGGAGGTTTCAACTACCCTGACATTGACTGGAGTAATGGTACTACAGGAACAGCAAAAGGGAGGAAATTTATGAATTTGATATAAGATACATTTTTGGTACAGTTTATAGAAGCCCCAGCTAGAAATGATACTCTGCTGGACCTATTTCTTTCTAATAATGCAGAGCAATGTCACTGTTTTTAATGAGTCACAATGGCTCAGGATTGATATGATTGAGAAACAGCTTGGAAAAATAACGGTTGACAAAGCACCAGGACCTGATGGAATACATCCACGTGTCCTCAAAGATCTGAGCTCACTTATTACAAAGACATTATTTCTAAATTTTAGAGACTCTTTAGTCACTGGCAAGGTACTGATGGATTGGCGTAAGGCCAATGTGGTTCCTATTTTCAAAAACGGAGCAAAGTCATTACCAGGTAACTACAGACCCATTAGTTTAACATCCATAGTTGGAAAGGTCTTAGAGAGTTTGATAAAGAACCACA
>NW_027319032.1:0-3279 GCF_032062135.1 Pyxicephalus adspersus
TTCTATCTGCCTGTGGCTACAATTCATGCTCTGTGTCCCCATTTGTAGCCACCACATTGTGCTGTATAGAGCTGAGACTACAAATCCGACCACGCCCATCCATGATACCCAATGCAAGGAATCATGGGACATTTAGTTTTCTTATGGGAAGCTGACATTGCAGCCGCTGCCCTCTGGTGTTCAGTAGGGAAAACAGCCTTTGTGTGAACCTGGAAGCGCTCAGATTTATTGACTTCCAGGTTCTTGGCTATCAGAGCCTGCTCAATGGCGGCCATAATTGGAAGCAGTGCCATTGGACCCCTGATGTCTCCAAAAAGAGGACTTGTCAGTGCAAAGTAATATCTCATATCACATTCCGGCGCCCAAAAATGAACGTAATAAAAAATAAAGGAAAAGGAAGAAATAAATCAATAAAGCAAATAAAAATATTTTTTTTTCAGATTTAATAAAGGGAAATCCCGCTCCCTGCACAGCGGATGTACCTGCACCGCCCTCTATTCTGCTCCGGCTCTGATTTCAATCTGATCTACTTCAGCGCTCATTCGATATCCTCATCTGGCGATAATCAACTGGAATTATTCATCGAGATGAGACTTTCATTTATTTGCCGTTTGGATCGGTGCCAGCAGACATGCGATCCGCTTTTTTTCTTACAGTCTGCTGAGCCAACCCTCGTGTGTAATTCCAGGGAAGGACAGCAGAGGGCAGCCACGGTCCGCGCAGCGCAATGCAAATGTCCCTTAAATACCAAAAATCATAATTTTTTTATTTATTTCCAGGGAACTCAGATCCGGAATTTTCTGCGTTAGAGATTTCACTTTGATGCATCTGCTGGTAAGATGTCGCCTTTATTGCGCTGATATTTAGATTAGGTGGGCAGGGGGCAGATTCTGTGTTCTGTCAACACCTTTTAATATTCCAATGAGAGGCGGGCACATGTGCGAGAAATAGACATAAGACAGGTTCACTTCAGCTAATCCATGAGCACTGCTGATTGGCTCCTTGTGCTGCTTCTCCCTCCCTCAGCCTGAGCCCCACTGTATGGAAGCTGATATCTATTTGACTGCCGGCCCTCCTGCTTACGTTGAATAATTCAATAATCGGTGTCTCTGCTTTCTGCCCCCACCCCGATCTCCTCCTGATTACATTGACACTCATTAAATGAATTGCAAACATCAAAGCACGCATGTAATGCGCCCCATTCTTCCCGTATTGCGCGCCGCACACATGGAGGATGCTTCATTATAGTAATTGCATGTAATTGCTGTGTTGAAATGACACTTCGCTGTGTGTGCAGATTTCCCCTCCGTGACACCTAAACACCTCCAAGGACTCCGCACCGCACAGCCCCATCATCGACTTCTCATTAGCCTAATGAATATATCAGCCATGATGGCGGCGCTCCAAATGCCGGTGACACCGCTGGCCCCATACATTGTATCTCAATAAATGAGTTTATTTAACCCAATCATTACCATGGGAAATATTGCTGGTCGTGGAAATAATTTCTTTGTTGCGGTGGGCGGGGTTTGCAGCCTTGCGGGTCTGCGCATCACTGCAGAAAAATTGAACGCAAGATGTTACTGCGAGGAGGACGCTTGTTTGCTGTTTTGCACCGGCTTGAGGGTTTGTTTCTTTGGAGCCACTTGGAAGTAAAATACAAAATTTGGAGACGAGGGTCGTGTGTGGATTGGGAATTTGACTCCCCCAAAGGGGCTCCGTGACACGAAATGCAGGACAAATCAAAGTGGACGAAAATTCTGTGAAAAATCTTTTAAATCTGATAATTTTATTGAAATATTCATCTGACGATTTTGCTATGACGATCTTTGTTCAGGCACTTCCTCTTTGAGGGTGACAACACCTTTTCCCTGCCTCCTAAATCTTCTCCTGTGTTGTCACCCCTTATATGGGCATCCAAAGGAACCACAAGTGGCCCCTAGTCATCATGGAACCCGACCTGAGGATGATGCCATGCGGCCAACACTCACTGAAAATGTGAGGTCCAAAATTTGTTGGCTATAAATACATTTTAAGCCGGGGTTCCTAAACATGACGTGGAATATCAGTGGGTGGAAAATGCCCCATCATTGGTATCAGTGGGCGGAGTAATGCCCCATATTTGGTATTAGTGAGCAAAATAATGCCCCATCATTGGTATCAGTGGGCGGAGTAATGCCCCATTATTGGTATCAGTGGGCGGAGTAATGCCCCATCATTGCTATCAGTGGGTGGAATAGTGCCCCATTTATTGGTAACAGTGGGCGGAGTAATGCCCCATTCTTGGTATTAGTGGGCGGAATAATGCCCCATCATTGGTATCAGTGGGCGGAGTAATGCCCCATCATTGGTATCAGTGGGCAGAGTAATGCCCCATCATTGGTATCAGTGGGCAGAGTAATGCCCCATCATTGGTATCAGTGGGCGGAGTAATGCCCCATCATTGGTATCAGTGGACGGAGTAATGGCCCATTATTGGTATCAGTGGGCGGAGTAATGCCCCATCATTGCTATCAGTGGGTGGAATATTGCCCCATTCATTGGTAACAGTGGGCGGAGTAATGCCCCATTCTTGGTATTAGTGGGCGGAATAATACCCCATTGTAAATAGGAGAAGGAAGAAGAGTGCCCCATCAATGGTTATATTGGGGGCAATAATGCCCTATTTTTGTTGGTGTTAATGGGAAAACTGTTGCCCTACCATTGGTGTTATTGGAAAAGTCAATGCCCCATCACTGGCTCCAGGGAGATTAATCATTGGTGTCAATGGGAGGACTAAACTCCCATCGATGGTAGGAGTGGGGAGAACACTGCCCCATGATTGTTGGTGTCAGTAGGAGGAATAATGCCCCATCAGTGCTTCCAGTGGGGGGGGGGGGATTGTGCCCTTCTATTAGTATTAGTGTGAGGAATCATTCTCTATCATTGGTTCCTGCTAAAGGAATATTGCCCCATTGTTGGAGTCTGTAAGATAAATTGTACCCCATTGTTAGTTGGAGTAGAAAAAAAAATGCCCTAATAAGGCGGTGGGGGGGGTAAATAATGACCGGTCTTTGGTATCAGTAAAGAAACTGTGATGATTTTTGGTTCCAGTGGGGGAATTGCCCTTTTGCTGGTATCAGTGAAAAGAATATTGCCCCATCATTGGTATCAGTGGAAGGAATAGTGCCCCATCAATGCTATTAGTGGGAGGAATGTTGCCCCAGGGTTGTTGGTGTCAGTGGGAGGAATGTTGCCCCGGGGCTGTTGGTGTCAGTGGGAGGAATGTTGCCCCGGGGT
>NW_027319032.1:3373-4759 GCF_032062135.1 Pyxicephalus adspersus
TGTTGGTGTCAGTGGGAGGAATGTTGCCCCGGGGTTGTTGGTGTAAGTGGAAGAAACAGAGTCATCACCAATACCAGATGGAACAGTTGGGCCCAATTGTTGGTAGCAGTGCAGGGAATTTGTCCGTAATCATTGGTATCATGGTTCTCTAGGATTGTTCTTGTTGCCCCATCAGTGGTATTAGTGAAGGAATGGTGCCCCCTTGTTGGCGTTAATAGAAGAAACAGTGCCCTATCATTGGTTCCTGTGGGAGGAATTCTGCCCCATTGTTGCTGTCAGTGCGGAGAATTGTGGTCAATAATTGTTTGTGGTAGTGGATTAGTGCCCCATCATCGGCGTCAATGGGGGAAATAATGATTGCTGGTTTCAGTGGGTAAAGTATTGCCCCATTGGTGTCATCTGTGGTATTAGTGGGAGGAATAATGCCCCAAGGGCCAGTTAATGGCAAAAATGGCATCATATTTGGGCTACAGGCGCAGTTTGACTGCAGCTTGAAGGTTTCGATCCCTTATTTCCCGTTGAATGCACATTGTCGCATTTCGCTTCAGCTTCACCTCATACACATGGAGTTTGTTTCACCATCCGAAGGAATAAACTTCCTTTGCTGCACTCTATAATTTTAATCACGGAATTCGCAGATTGCGCAGCCACATTCTGGTTTCCAGCTCGAGTTTTACAGATAATGCAGAATCAACATCGTCCCGTCATTAACATAATCAACTTGATTTCCATCCAGTGACTCGCTCTGCAATTTGGGGGCCCGTAAACAAAAAGGGCTTCATGATGGGCGGGGCTGAGAGATGGCGTCCGTCAATCAAATTAGCTTTTTGATCACAGTAATTACCGCTGTCACTCTTTGCTGTGATTGCCGTCTGTGTTGGTGACGAGACGCTTTGTGTTAAGCTATCATTAACATAAGAAGAGACTGACATCAAATACCTTCAGTGTTTTATATTGCTATAGCGCCATCATGTACTGTAGCGCTGTAGAAAATGCACTATAAACAATAATAGGAAACATTTAATTTACAGCTCATATCATTGGAATGCCCAGCAATACATTTAGATAAGTTATATAAGATAAGATAAATATTATGCAGTACATACAGTGCAATACATAAATAATGCAAACAACAAAAAGATCACACAATACAAAAATATTATATAAACAATTTTATTTTTTTACCCTGTTTTTTCTGCACTGGGTTCTCTGACACTTAAAGCGTAACTCTGGTATTCCACTTACCTGGCATTCTCCTCTACAACCTATTATGTATGCTGCAGCCAGACTTATGCATCCTTCCCACCTACCTACCCATCTACCTACCTACCCCATACACAGCCTTCCCACTTACCTACCCCATACACAGCCTTCCCACCTACCTAC
>NW_027319033.1:0-4757 GCF_032062135.1 Pyxicephalus adspersus
GGTACATGTAGGGTTGGTGTTAGGGTACATGTAGGGTTGGTGTTAGGGTACATGTAGGGTTGATGTTAGGATACAAGTTGGGTTGGAGTTAGGATTCAAGTAGGGTTGATGTTAAGATACAAGTAGGGTTGGTGTTAGTGTACAAGTAGGGTTGATGCTAGGATTTTCACCTGTGCTCGTCTTGGGGGCCTGAGAGTGCACTTAAACTCTCTGCCCTGGAAGCTCTGAACCATGTGAAGATCTGAACCAATGTTCTGCTATAAGCTAACTGGAAAGGGGAGCAATTTGTGGTGCAGAAATGACAATGGTACAAAGCAATAAACTTTTTTAAAATTTGATAAATGGATATGTGTATTTTTTATTACCAGTAAAACACTTTTTGCTCCTGTATCATCTTGTAACAACTCACCACAATCATTACATTTTATCACTGCATAAAAATTTGTTACATTCCACTGAATTAAAAAAAACAATTTTGTTACAATGTTGTGGAGGAAACCCTGTAAATCTCAGACCATAAAATCTGCAAAAGATTTCCTCAATTGTCAGTGTTCACCTTTTTTTATAATTATGTGTCGCAGACAAGCAGACTCAAAGTTACAAAAACATTAAGGAGAGTTTGGTTTCGGCGCTGAGCCCCTGACAAGGACGCCTTTTATTCCCAAAGGAGATCCAGCACGAGCGTGAAATCCTGAAATGGATCAAAAAGCGGAGAATCCTCGCCCGGAAAACTCCAATTTCAGTAATTGAGGGGTTCAGCAGAGCAATAAACAACAAAAAAAAAAAAACTTTCCTGTGTAAAAGAGGCTTTGTGGGTGGGCTGCATTTTTCGAGGAGGAAAAAGGGAAAAGCTGTTGCGAATGATTGCCAATTTTGTAAAGGGGGGACAAAAAAAAATCAAGTCTTTCAGGCTGACCCCCATGTACACACCCACCCAAATTTCACAGTTGCTGTCACAAGTAATCACCATTAGGCCGAGGAATAATGCGTTATTAACTCTCGTCTGGGCGGACGGGGTGGAATCTGACAAAAGAGGAACTGGCTTCGACTTTGTACAGCCACTAATTGTCTTTTTTTTTCTCTGGACATCTGTGCGGCGTTGGGCTATTTCCCTCCCTCCAGGCAAAAAGAGAGAGAGAGAGACATGTTTCCCTGTCCCTATGAAAAGGAAAATGTAAAATACATGAATACAGGCGGATTTAATAGGACCGGTTATTTCATAAAGAGGTGTAAAGTGGAGCTTGGGCCACCTTTTACATTTTTGGTTCAAATAGATGCCTTTTATGGACATGAAAAGCCTCACCCGTGCACCTCTCTGATTTAGCTTCATGTACTAGGGCCTGGGTTTGGATAAGTGCTGCGTCCTGTGCAAGGCAGTGTTCTAAGTGGTTCATGAATGTCAAAGAAAGTCAGCCAACTGGTCATGGAAAGTCAGTAACAAGAAGGAGCCCAGAGGAGGCTTTTCTGGCTTGTTATGTTTAAAGTGTAATACAGGTGCTCTTTAATGTAGCACATTTATTAGTATAGGTTGGATTTCCTTCCTGTTGTATAGTGCAGGATGGTTGGCTACATGCATCTTCCTCTCTAAGTCTGTGTCCTAAGTAGTCATGAAAAGTTAAGGGAAGTCAGCCAATTGGTTATGGAAAGTCAGCCAACTGCTCACGAAAAGTCAAAGTCAAGGAAAGTCTGCCAACTGGTCACTGAGAGTCAACCAAAAGGTCATAAAAAGCCAGGAAAAGTCAGCCAACTGGTCATGAAATTCAAAGTCAAGAAAAGTCAGCCAATTGCACATGGAAAGTCAATGTCAAGAAAAGTCAGTAAACTGGTCATGAAAAGTCAATGTCAAGAAAAGTCAGCCAACTGCTCATGGAAAGTCAGCCAAATGATCATGGAAAGTTTATAACAAGGAGGCTTTTCTGGCTTGTTATGTTCAAATGTAGTACAGGTGCTCTTTAATGCAGTAAATTTATTAGTATAGGTCGAATCTTTTTCCTGTTGTGCATTGCAAGAGGGTTGGCTATGTGCATCTTCCTCTCTAAGACAGTCAAGGTTATGGAAAATCAGCCAACTGCTCATGAAAAGTCAAGGGAGAGTCAACCATAAGGTCATGGAAAGCCAAGAAAAGTCAACCAATTGCTGATGAAAAGTCAAAGTCAAGGAAAGTCAGCAAACTGGTCATGGAAAGTCAGTAACAAGGAGGAGCTCACTTTTCTGGCTCGTGCAGAAGGTTAGGTGCTTTTTATTGTAGTGCATTTGGTAGTATAGGTTGAATTTCCTTCCTGCAATGCAGGTGGGTTAGCTAAGCGCATCTTCCTTTCCAAGGCAGTGCCCTAAGTGGTCATGGAAAGTCAAGGAAAGTCAACCAACTGATGGAGAGTGATGGAAAGTCATGCAACTGGTCTCAGAAAGCCGTCCAACTGGTTTTGAAAAGTAAAGAAAAGTCAACCAAATGGTCACAGAAAGTCAAGAAAAGTCAGCCAACTGCTCATGAAAACTCAAGTAAAGTCAGCTAAATGGTAATGGAAAGTCAGCCAATGGGAATGTAAAAATCCCTACTAACGGGAGCATATAATGGTTTTGAAGCTATTTGTATTTACATGTGCTACGTAGTTCTGATTTTTGATGTGTATACCATACAATGTAAATACCATGACAGTCTAAAGCTAAAGAAATAGTGTATGGGTATACCCTTTCAGACAAGCTATCTCTAAATGACATTTCATTACCCAGAGAGGGGGAGAAGTAATTGCACCAACTCATTTTGTGTAAAGACGATACTAAAGAAAAAATAATGAAGAAGTCTGCTGGCTGAGTAGAAGACTTTATTATGTTATTATTTATTATTTACCTAATTAAAAATCAAAAAAAAATTTAAAAAAATTGAAGCCAGGCCATGATACTTTCCCTTTCAGAAGGCAGCTTTCCTTGCTGGGAGAATAAAGGGTTTGTGTCGTTCCCTGGAAGTTTTCAGCTTTTTAGCTGCTCGGCTTTGCCCTTTGCTCCACAGCCATTGTGCGAAGTGTCAGTCTGGATGGTGTTGTCAAGCTCGGCCGGCCTATCCTGAGCCAGCAGCCCCTGTGAAAGGCCCGGCGGGGAATCTCAAACTATTCCACTAATTAACAGCGCAGCTCAGGGTTCCCATACACACCTGCATGGTCATGTGAGGGAGGCCAAAGAAAAGGCCCATAGAAAGCCCAGGGACTGGCCAAGCGTGAAGAGGCTGGAACAAACAGGGAGACCCAACAGCCAGGCCCGGGCCAAGCCGGCCGCACAGTCCTTGCTTTTCTTTCACTCTCTGGAAAAGATTTGCAAGTGTCAACAGTTTTCTGACATTGCCTCGTTTGTGTGGACTTTGTCTGCAGTCCCTTCCTAATTACCTAACATGGCTCTCCAAGTTGTCATCGGGATGTTCCGGGATATTTCTATAAATGTGTCCCTGAACATTTGCACTTTAATAAATATCTGCAGAAAAATTCATAGTTATAAATGGATGACAATGAGCATGCTAAAGTACTGTGAGTCATTACATCTTTTTTTAAATAAAGTACTGGTTTAATCTTTTTGATTTCCTGAAGCCCCATTGCAGCCACTCCCTTCCACCCCATCATGGAATTTCTCATTTTGGGTTTCCTGGTGGCAACAACAGTGAACTACGCCTGGATGACAACTCAGGAGAACAATTTGTAGACAGGGACAGAGGGTTGTCACCATATAACAGGAAATGACACAGACCTTCATTGTACCATCATCTGGTATTTTATTAAAAAACTGAAGATTAAATATTGAAAAATAAATGAAAAAAAAAATCATATACCATGTCAAGTCTCATATATGAAAAAGAAAGTTCATCTTAACAAGCAAGTCAATTGATCTTTATCAGAACAGTGCCAACAGATTTGGGTGATATACTTGTATAGAATGTCCATTGGACAAAATAAGTATGCCCTCCCCCTCATCCCCTTGTATCACCCATTTAGCATGACTTTTTGTAGTGATTTTGCCTAGCTGCTTTCCAGTCTCTGACACTGACTGCATTAAATTTTTGACCATCCATGCAAATTTCTGTAAATGCAACTTGTTTTTGGGTTTTGCTGCCAGAATGTAGTTGTATCTAGCATGCAATTCTACTGTATCACCTGCTGGTGGCACTGTACTCCTTGGCTGTGGTGCTCCCCAACATCATCTACCAGCAAGGTTCTCCTAGTGGTTCCTTCTGAATTCATTATCCAGCACCTGCACTCAGCCCATGTGAAGATCTTCCCCTTCCATCAGGTTCCTTAGAATTCTTTCTGCTACTGCTTATACTCTGGACATCCACTTCCTTCTCTGGTATTCCAACATCATAAAGTCCATTAATCCTCTTCTCTGGTGTATGTGTTCTCTGCCCAGTACCCCTGTACCCAGTAGCCTGTTCCTCTTCTATACCTGGCCCTGTCTCACCTTATACCCTGGTCCTCAGGGATCTTATGTCAGTTCTACTAGGTACATTGGATGAGTGTCCTCTACTCCCAAGATTTCACCCAACATGAACCAAAGATGTTCTTTGTGACCATAAATCTCCATTGCCCTGCTACATTGTGATTGGCCCAGTATACAGAGACTAATGGATGTCACTTCTTCCAAAAACTGAAAACAGCTTTCCCAGTGAAGAATCTCACATTCTATAGGAGGCAATATAGACTGAGCAGCAGTTGAGTGCAGATGGTCTACTTTGCTTGGACAGGCCTTCAGAGTCTAAAAGATGTCTAGTAAAAAAA
>NW_027319034.1:0-4754 GCF_032062135.1 Pyxicephalus adspersus
GCTATACTAATTATTATTGATCCTAAGGATGGCATAAAAGATGGTTCCAAAGTATAGAAGACAACAAAACACTACTTAGTGAGATTGATCCGGTCCCACCACGTTGTGCATTTTGGGTGTCCTCAGGGGATAAAGAATTCCATACCAGAACTACATAGGTGTAACATTGTAGAGTCAAGGAACCAATGTGAGCGAGGAGGGAAAAGCCTCTGTATGGCAATTTGTTGGACTGAAGGTTAGTATTGACTTTTATATACAGAAGGACTATAAGGCTTACTTCAGGGGAGTTTTAGATCCCTTGGATACAATACCTGATAAGGAAGAGCTTCCTCTCTGTGACAGACAGAGTGAAGTTCTAGGATGAATATTGTTTCCTTAACTCTACCCCAATACACTTGTGTAGTTATGGTATGGGTCTCTATATTCCCTAAGGAACCAGCAGAAACACCTTACTAACTACAGCATCATTGGTCACATCAACCAAACCAAAAGCAAAATCAATTATTCAATCAATCAAATCAGTCATTTACTGGGAGCTAGAAAATGGGAGGTCTCACAGCCAATAATATAAAAAATGGGTTTGTTGTTATCTCTTTACAATAATAATTCCTTTATGATCATATCCATAAATCTTTCTACAGTTACTTGCAGAGGTAGATATATGAACTTACTCTTCTCTCTATGGCAGAGGTGTCAAATTCAAATGCACAGAGGGCCAAAATGAATAACTTAGACAAAGCTGTGGGTCAACCTTGAAATTTATTGAACAAATTGAGGAAATTTTTCCTTCTCATTAGATATAAAAACTTTTCATGAGGAAACAAAGAGGTTTTGTTTTACATTCAATCTGGAACAAGTTTATAATAGAGAAGGAGGCATAATTTTTTTTTTTTTTTTAATTTTATTACAGAAAAAATGTTATGCCTCTTTCTCTACTTGTAGCCTTTTGAGTTTAATTTCAATGGTAACCTTTTTGCACAGGCTAAAAATAATAACAATAACAATATACTTCTATGAAAATCCAACCATTCAAGTCCATGCCTTGGAGTAGCAAAGGAAAGTACAGCTGAGGGGGAGTGCTGGAAATGCCAGACGCAGCCAATGCGGAGCTAAATCTTATGAGTGGCCCGCCAGCTGGCCAGCCATATTTAGGATTTCATTTGGGGGTGAAAAAAAAGACATTGGGGGCAAGATTTGGCCCCTGGGCCAGAGTTTGACACTCCTGCTCTATGGCATCCCCTCTTATATATCCTGAAAAAAATTGTATCCTGCAAATTTGCTTGATTAGCCAGGAAAATCCCCCATTTTTTTAGGGCCAACAAATTCAGTGTGTAAGTCAATGTGCAGACACTGAAAAACTATTGGGATCCTGGGTGAACATAGAAGAAAGAGATTTCGCTGCAGAGCTAACAAATAACCCCCAAGGAAGTGTACCTTGCACATTACTCTTACCTTACCAAGTGCTGCAGGACAATTCTTGAAGTTGTTATTTAATTACAAAGACACAATAGTTCATAGTTTTAATCCTTCATTACTTAAAAACCTCTTAAGGGGACATTAAATTAGGTTCGATTAGGAATTAGGTCAAGTTCATTTTGTGTTTTCAAACAGTTTTACCTATTATGTGTTTGCTTTCTATAAAAAATCTTTAGCACAAAAATAGAGCAGAAGCAGTTTTCCTTTAGATGCCATCTCTGAGATTGGCTTTATGAATGGAGCAATCTGATCAGATGTATAGGGGGCTCATACTTCATACAAATGTAGTTGTGTGGGTAAACATCAAAACTTTTTTTTTTTAAGCAAATCAGGCTGAAGCTGATGTCAGGAATATAATAAAATAAAGACATTAGAAGTTATGTTTTATTTTTAAATATCATTACATGATGCAATACATAATTATTTATGTTTTTATATTTTTTCACATTTACCCAACATTTTGCCATCTGTTTTCTCCTATTGTGAGTCACTTTTAACAACAGTCAATTTAACAGTAAATTGTAAAAATCACAACTGGAAAAATGCCTGTGTATATCTGGATATAATTGCTGTGATTTTACTTGGTTAACAGTCACAATTTGTAAATGTTGTGACCAAAACAATTTTTACCAAAATTTACCATTTTTAGGAAGAAATCACCTTTAACATTTTCCTGTTCAATGACAGCTTGATATATGGTTATCATCTGACCTTCTTTCTTTAAAACATTACAAACTTTGATTGCTTTAAGGTGCATATTTATGTATATAGGGGAGGGAGGACCAACAGCAGTAAGACGCCCTCCAGCAACAACATAATATTGGAGGTAAACAGTTTGCATAAACAAGACAAACTAACATATCGCTAGTTTGCCTGGGAACAGGTAACTAGCAGAGTCTGCTATTGTTTGCATTAGTACATTTACAAAATATTAGGTTACATGCACCTGGCATTTATTTTAGTTTACATGAGCACTGCTATATATATGTTGTGCTAAGATACTGATTTGCCCAATACAATTATTTTTATTTATACCAATACCTTTATACATTTATATTATTATGCTGAAAATGTTTTATGTTTATTTGTTGTTCACTGCAGTTTTCTCTTGATCTTATGATTGATTTATCCCTTATATCAATGAGCCATTTTTGTACTTTTTTGTACACTTTAAATTGAACATTTTAGTGATTAGGATCACCTAATCCCCCCAAATCCTATGAAGTTTCTGAAAGCTGAGATACTGCAGAATAAAATATAGGTAGTTGCGATTTTTATGTCACACAATATTTGCTCAAACACTTCAAGTTCTTATACAATAATAATAATATAGGTCAGAAAAATTTGATTCAGAATCATAGAATGAAATTATCCGACCACCCCCAGTAGGCAACTATTTTGCCAAAAACTTAAAACCTAAAATTAGACAATATATATTAAAAACTTATCTTTGTGGCTCTTTGCTAAAATGATGCGTTTATCTAGCAATCTACTTTTACCATAGACCAAGGATAAGGGCCCTCTTTCAGTTCATTTTCATTACAAAGCTTGGAATTTAGAATAACACAATTACTAGAATTATTACATTAAACAAATTATACGTATAAATACTGGAAAAGATTAATAAAGCTAGTAGACTTGTAGGGACTAAACAACTTGATGAAAATTCAAGATTCAGAAAAACAAAACTTTGAAGCCAAATCCACTTGAAAACAACAGATCTTTAAACGCCCATTGAAGACACAATGAAGACCTTAGGCAATAATATCCTATTATTTAAAAAAAACAGTGTCATGCAATGTATGCCAAAAAAACATTCTGACAAAAAATTCTGAGATCTCAAATACTAGAACTACAAAATGTAGATTTCCTTTGACAGATTGTATTTTAAAATGTTCAAAATGTGAGTGCAATTTCTACACCATGAAATGGCTAACAAATTTGTTTTCCTTGAAGTATTATACTATATTTTTTTCATCAGATAGGCATTACTGTAATCTAGTGTGTAAAAAAGAATACTTATTGAAGTACAAACTGTTAACACTCTTGTGGTTTGCCTAAAACATCTAATTGTGTTCAGTAAAACGACCCCCTCTTTTCTGACTCCATAAAGATTTCCAAATACATGATATTTCCTTTCTGAACATTAATATTCTGCTCAGCTGTGTGGCTATGTGGAAATTTAGGGTAAAAGTACACTGTAGAGTTTAATAAAAATCACATTTCTTCATCTTAGGAAAAAGTCCTACAACAGGTTTAAACAATTAAAATTCCTGCAGTGGCAAGTGATCTGCAGAAATTGTTTCCATGTTCTGCTTAGAACATATCAAATCATCAGATTTAAATACTTTCTGCTTTTCTATTTCACAGAAGACTGGGATTATTGTTATATTTTTTAAGGAGTATTAGTGTTTAAAATCAAATATGCAAGAGTAATTATTCAAGTGCAAATTCTTAGCTCAGTGGACTACACTTAACAAGTATATTTTCAATATAATAATAATAATAATAATAAAAGACTGCCTATATTTTACATTAAATATTTATTGTTTATCAAAGGTTTTGTGATCATAATAACAATTTAAACAAAATAAAAAAACATTCATATACATCCATCACTACATTAATTTATTATTAGTATCAAACTACCAAGAACTATTTGGTTAATTGCTATTTGGATTGGGAGTGAATTTATTGGTGCGAGGGCATTTAGGAATTGTATACACGTGTTTGAATTTTTAATGTTTAGTCAGTGGTATTGATATTGGCAACACACATGGATACTTGTTAGATGTGCATACCTATAGATGTGGTATGGAAATTATTTATTTGGATATTTCATTAGTTTTCTGCAATAGATTATATGCTCTTCCTCACTAAAGAGCCAAACCTGTGCTCTGCTGTGTCCCTATTGGTCTGCCTAAGTTACTCTTCTGTGAGAGAATTGCTCCATCCTGTGTGAACGCATTGATTTTAAATGATTACATGCGTAAGTAATGTTTCATTGAAAATTCATCTGTGACAATGCTGCTGTATCACTATGTCATTATTAGTGAGATTTGTTTTAATTTTGATTTTATTTTCTCTTTTAAAAAAAAAAAATGTTTTTCTTTGGTATTCTAGGTCTCTATATTCCTGATGAAGCGGACTGTACTCTGCGAAACGCGTAGAATATTTCTAGAGACTACATGTGATGTGGATATGTAACTTTAGGTCATTACTGTTTTTAACTAATATAAATACATTGTTTATACTTTTACTATTGTAGAATTGTATGA
>NW_027319035.1:0-4751 GCF_032062135.1 Pyxicephalus adspersus
TTTTTTCCTTGTTTCTGCATATTTTAACATTGTTGTTGTGTGAATAATTTTATTGAAACACAATAAAAGATATTTCTTTTATCTACCCTTTAGTTTCTTTGACTTAATCTAACCATTTAAAACACTCAAGAGGACCCTATAATAAAGATTTTCAAACTATTACTACAGGTAGATGAAAGAAAACTAGTTAAACGAATGAAACAAAAACTATTTTATATTGTAATTGATAGTGTATTTATTGAAAAAAATGACCCAAATACATATCTGCATGTGTCAAAAGTAGGTAAATTCTTAGGATTATTGCATAATTAAAAGGTGAAATCGGAGTCTGCTGTTTTATTTACAGAACAGGGATCCAGCAAAGCCTGATCATACATATAACACAACTGTGTATTATGGAAACAACAAACAAAGTGTCTAAGGACCTCAAAAAATAAGTTGTTGATGGTCAAAAAGGTGAAAAAAAGTTACAAGAACATCTCCAAAGAATTTTAAGTTTTTGTAGTTGATGTTTTATAGGGTTCACAAAGTTTCTAACGCCTCTACATTTTAATTCTATAGTCCTAGCAGGAGAAATAGAGATGGTTTCATGTTGGCTGAAAGCCACAAGGTCTTGTGACTCCGGTCAACAATATCAGTTAATTTACGGAATTTGAACACAAATGTCAACAGGTGGCCAGAAGAAGGGAACAAAATTAATAACAAAGTTACTACATTTTTATAAATTTGGATTTACCCCTACTCTGCTGCAGCAGGAACTAGCTCATAGGTTGTAGCTAATACCCAGATTATAGCCATCGTATTCACATGGATGACATCAAATTGCTCTAACAAACAGGCAGGTACTTATCCCACATGCTAGTTCCAAAAAAGGCATAACCCAATTAGTTATTAGTTATACAAATTGCATAAATCTGTTTCAAATCTATAATGTATTTACATATAAAAATAAAATTTAGTATTAAAAGATATAATAAATAATTATATTACATTGTTTTGTACTACAGAGTTATGATGGTCTTTTTTTGACTTTGCAGTTTATCCGAACTAATTAAGTTTTTTTGTTGTTAAAAAGACGGGGCTTTAATTATTTACCTATTTTTTTACCTAAGAAAGCATAAAAAAAAATCTGACTACCAGTACCTTTAATTTTACTATCAGTTACTTATTCATAATTAAAAATGTACTTGTTACATGTTGTGCAGGTACTTACAATTTTGTCAGGGAACATATACCGGTAGTACCTGCATGTCCATTCCACCATATTAGTAACTGAGATATCCTAAATGTAAAAGTGCACATACTCTATAGACCAGAAGAACACACCAAAAATCCCTATGGTAAAACATTACTAAATATTAAAAATCAATATTAACTTTTGCATTTTAAACCCAAATGTGTAGGGTATTGATCAAAGTGATTTTAAAGCTAAGTGAAAACTCCCTTGCAAGGTTATAGAAAATGCAAACCCCTTATAGAAAGTGCAACCCCTTAAATCAACCCCAATATGTCCAATAAGTAAATATTGTTCACATAGGTAACTAACACAAAAAAAAGTGGAGAATCAGTTACTACTATTTAAAACACACAGACCTGGAACATTTTCCAGCAGAAAATATTGCTGAATATCATATTCACTGCTTTATGAATTAACCCTATTGACTCGTCATCCAGCTAAATACAGAAATTGAAATTTTGGAGACAAAATAAAATGGTATGGTAAAACATTAAAAAGATCAATGGAAGGCCAAATACATACACCAGTATTTCAGTAACAATCAATTGGTTATTTTATATTGTAGCAGAACCTACAGGCATGTCAACAAGGTGGGATTTTGAATGACAGAAGCAGGTACAAAGTAGGTCAACCTGCTAAAAAAATAAAGATATGAATTATAACCTCAACAGCAATACAAAATAAAACCTAAAAGAGTAACAAAAATATTTCTTATTAGGAAGAAACACTCTCTGGATTTAAAAACTGTTGGACCTCCCATTGTAAAAATACATGTTACCTCGCCTAATGAGCGTTACAGTGCCAAAACTGAAGGTGAGCCTAAAGTTTAGTCAAACATGATCTCACCACAAAATTTCCACATTCATTTTTGCAAAAATTTAAGGAAGATTGCCTTTAAACTTTATTTTGCAGCATTGGTAGATTAAATAAAATAATGTAGTAGATGTAGATGTACAATGAGGAATATACTAGAAGAACTTACCATTGACCTAATTTGCACCATGCATCCATCTTCATGCTTTGTAGGTATTATGATGAATGTGATACACCTATGCTGAAACATTGCTTTTTGAATGCACATACAGTTAGGACCTGCAAACTTCTAATTATGATGGTAGGTCTGTATGATAAATGGCTGCATCATGATCACTAAATGTCACACATTACATCAGTATGACCATACCATTGGGGGATCTTGGCCAATGATGCAACACTCTTCAGTAATAAAGCAACCCAAACATTTGTGTCTACTTATACACAGACTTTCTTGAAGGATTATTGGGATGACCACTAGCTACTTGTAAACATGCACAAATTTAAATATAATAAAATACAAATATATTTTATATTTGATACATATTGGTATCCTATTTGTTTTTCACTGCATGGAATAATATGGAATTTGGTCGCTGTACTTGCAACATTTCAGGAACTTTCAGTACCAGATACAGTACATCCTGTAAAGTCTGTGACATAAAATACATCTTGTTTCAAGACAATACAAATGTCATGTTCACTTTGTAACTAATTGATTCAGCTCGCTGTCCGGCAAGCATTAAGTGGGGAGAGAAAACACAAAGTGCCTGTTACACTTTGTCTGGATAGCTTCTTCTTCCGATGTTATTCACTTTTTCTGTTAAACACTTGACCTCAGAATGGCAAAAAAACAAGTTGAACTTCAAGGAAATTTAAATTATAGTTGGTGTTGGAACATTTTATGCATCTGTCTAGCCAAGCAATAAATCACTTTCCTGGAGCAAAACCTATCATTTAATCTTATATAGGATAATTCATTTTATAAAAGCTTCAAAGGTTGCTTCGCACTGACAAGTCTATAATGCTACAAAAGGGGACACAGATTGTTTTTCCCTTACACATAATTTATATTATAAGTGTGGGAAAAGTGTTTTGTTTTTGATATTTAAAAGCACAAATTTAATACTGCAAGATAGCAAAGTAAATCTGAAAATTGTTTGCTCTAATTCCTGACCAAGACGAGAGAGCTGCATACATCAATGGCCTGCTAATAATAATCACAACTTTTTATTGCTTTCAGCATAGTTATGGTCAAATATATAGGATGGAATTTATCCAAACTGATAGATGTTGTGTATAACAGTGTTTATTTGGACTGGCTTGAAGATTGAAACGTGTCTAAATGTCCTTTGGGAAGCAGGCAAATAAAAGCAAACCTTTTTCTTTGCCAGTACAAGGACTCGTTGAGATTGTCTGCTGCCTTGCGGTTCCAGGGTGGCTCACTGACAGTTTATGAGTGGCTAACAGCATACGAGTCACAATTACAACTGTGCCCATTGGGTGGTGTGATGGGTATTTGGCATGGGTTGGCCAAACACCCCCAACCACCGCAATGACTCCTCCAGAATCTGGTTTGCATTCACGATTGTGCAAAACTTCACAAGCCCCAGGTGACAGCTAGTTGAAACAAGCCCTTAAAGTTAAACAAAATTTGCTAACATTTTGCATGATCCAGTTTTTTTTAATTCCTTCCCATCAAAACTTACTATATAAAACTTTTCCAATTAGTAGATTCAGTGAAATTATCAGTTAATCTCTGCAATGCAGGCAGTTTATGTGGGAGGGGTTGACAGGGTACTAAACTTAGCTGTCTGAAAACAGAAGGCTGTAGTGATAACCATAAGTGATGTTGATCTACCATGATGAAAAATACTCAACTGCAATGAATGGAAAGCAGAAAAAGCTTGGTAAAGTAAAGCTGGGGTGAAAGAACTAAATGATGTATGTCCATTTGCTAGAAAATTAGATGGGCTCTGATTATCTGAAGCTTCATTGTTTGTTAATCATTTTTATTGTTTTTTTTTTTGAACATTTTAGACACAAGATCAACATTAAAAACAAAGACCATATCATATCAATAATTCATGATTTTTCTATATACTCGATATTGTAGGCAATATCGAATAGCAGGTAACATACAGTAACATTACATAAATCTTTAAAAGATCAAATAGTCACAAATACTTACAGTACACAAATTGCCTTTTATCAGTTTAATTCTAATAAACATATTGTGGTTTACCTTACCTAGTGTATTCTTCCAGAGGTGACGGGAGATGGATTGTCAGGTGGCTAACATGAATACCAGTACCTGTGCAGGATGCAAAGCTTGTCATGAATTGTGGCTTGAAGTGGACCCTTATCCAATCACACTCATTTAGATGTTTGACCCTACATTTGGTAAGTTGTGTAGAAGTTGTGTTTTTAGTGCCACTAGGAGAAGAGCTGATAACAGAGAAAAACCGATGGTTTTACTGGAGTTCAATGAAGAGGAGCATGACTGAACAAATATTGCTTGGTTACTTGTTGGATTCACCCATTGTTTCACCCTGGGGACCCTTGTCACAAAGACACAAAAATAGAACAGGAGGTGGAGGTAATTCCATTTCCATTGGCAGGGGCTTTACCCTGTTTATACTCTATAAAAATGCTTTGGTTATACATTCACTTTAAGAACTGTTTAACTTAAAAATTCTCC
>NW_027319036.1:0-4749 GCF_032062135.1 Pyxicephalus adspersus
TCCAATCAGCTGTGACCACAGGTTCTCACGGTCACTGGGCTGTACTTATCAATGAAAAGTACAGCACAGGGACAGTGGGAACCTGCACCGTGGACTTCAACGGAATTTGTGAAATTGGTTCGCCAAAATTTCGTCGACCCAACGGAAGTTCGCTGAATTTTTTGCGAGACTGTCAGAGGCCTTCTCGTTTATTCCTAGTAGTGACATGATCTAAAATTTAGTACTCCCAGCTAAAATTGGTCGTACCTTTCCATACCCATCTCCCACCCTCTGACCTCTACACCATTCCTGGGTTCATGTGTGAATGGGTTGCTAATGGCCACCGGCTTCCCCAGTGATTCTACATACTGTCCTTCTTGGGACACTCATATGTCCCGCTATTATTGCTTATTCTAGATATTGCCCAGGGATATTGTTTGCCAGTTTTGTTGTTTAAAGTTTGTACACTGTGACTTTGTTCTAGTTATTGTATTACTTTTGATATTTCATGTAAGACATAGGTTCTCCAACGCTGTTTTTGCTATAGACTGTATAAATCCTGCCCCCCACCCCTCCACCCCATGTTCATTGCAACCTTGCTAATGTGTTTCAATTGCTTACTCATTGGTATTACCATTTCCCCACCATTTCTTCCCATACATTTCTAAATATAGATTGTTTTAAAAAATAGATTTACCCCTAACTATAAATATTTCCTTTAAAGCCGAGGCCTAAAAAATCACTTACATTGTCTTGTTGAAAACCATCATTGTGTAGACTTACTACACATGTTGGACCTGATTTATTAAAGCTCCCCAACACTAGGTAGAATTATCATGGAAGAGCCTGGGTGATCCAGCAAACCTGAAATGCATTTGGTTCAGGATTCTCAACTAACAGCAAATTTTTTAATCAATCCCTTCCAGGTTTGCTGGATCACCCAGGTTCTCCCATGACAGTCTATCTTCTTCAGGCTTGGAGAACCTTAATAAATCAGGCCCAGTGAATCCCACAATGTCTTGTCTTCTTCCGTCTTCCGTTCCGTCCCATGTCGCCATCTTTTTTCTTCTTCTAGGTTGTGCGGTGCAGGCGTGGGATCAAGTGACGTGTCTTCTTCCAAATGTAAAAAATGAGATGGGATCTTTATGTGCACATGCATGTGACCAAGCGTTTTTTTTACGTTAGAAGTAAACCCCTGCATGCATGCCCAATCTCAGAAGTAGCCCCCAGCCGCCTGGGATTTGCAACGTATGTATTACTGCTGCAATGGTAAAGATAAATGAGCGGGAAAGTCATATAATAAAATAAAAAAGTAAAAAAAAATGTTTTTCATTATCTAAAAGTATTAATAATATTGTGAGGACAGGTTCACTTTAAAGCTAGGGATTTAGGTAGCGTTTAGGAACTGCTGAGTCGGCAGAACCCATCGGTCCATTGGCACAATCCTTACATTGGCAAGCCGTAAATAGAAAGGTGCAGATGGAACTACAGATATTCACTGCACCCCGGCGGGCAGCCCGCTGAATCTTCTCGATCTGGGTGTCAATGCCGACTGAAGCTCCCATACATCAAGTCAACAATTTCAATCCCCGCAAGATTATTATTCATTCCATTCAGCATTTTACAAGTGTTCTAGATCTCATTTAGATTTCGGTATCAGAAATTGAGGTGAGCCCAGATGTTATTATGTCTGACGTCTGAGAAAATCCTCCCAGTACTGATAATGCTGGAAATAATACAAAATAAAATACAAATGCATTAGCATGCAGCATGCTGCAATATCCAGGGAAAAATGATGTGTGATGGGGAGGAGGAGGGGTGCTTAAAGCAGAACTGAAGCCAAACTTTACAAAATTAAAATTCAGGTAGGAAGCTATTGCAGAAAGAGACCATTGAAGTCCCATCTGGAAATCCTGGTGCAGGTAAACCTGGCAATCCCAGCTTCCTTTTGCATGTGCCAGGGGTCAATAAACTTCAACCCGGAATGGCCAACCAGTATGGATGAAGAAGAGGAAAGGAAGATGGCGGCACCCCACGATGGAACGTGGATAGGTCAGTCAGGGGGATTTAGTTTATTTCTATTGTTTGCTGTCTTTTTACAGTTTTTGAAAGGTCCACTTACAGTTTACATATCATCAAATGTTAAATGATGAGCACAGATTCACATATTTTTGCTAGAAGGTTACTTCCAGCTCTTTTTTTATAAAACAAGGAATCTAATATTCCCTCAAACGTTCCCTGGTGGGAATCAAATACTGCCATTGATACACAAAGACCTGAAGGATTCCACAAAATAAAGCCCTTAGTATGTTTTAGTGAGAAATGTTTGAATACAACATGGTAATTGGTTAAATGTTTTCAGTGTTTTGTCCTTGTTTTCCAACTCTTACTCATTTTAAATCCTTTCTTTTTAGTGGGAAGTCTGATTCTCCGATGGCAGCAGATCTAAGCATTATGAAAACCATATACAGATTTTACACATTTGCATGGAGTTTTTCTGAAGTTTTGTCTCTCTGTATTTTTGTAGTTTATACAATGACTTGAATATGGAAATTTTTAGGTTGCATTTTTGGAACTGGGATCCTTTTTGATTTTTGGGGTGATGGGTCAACTACAGTGTTACCAATATTTTCAGAGATGAGCAAACTATACCCCTGCCCCTCAATATATTCACTTATAAACTCATTAGGAAGAACAAGGGGGCGCTCTTTGCGTCTGGAGGAAAAGAAGTTTAAGCTCTGGATAAGGAAGGGATTCTTCACTGTAAGGTCAGTGAAAATGTGGAATGGGCTCCCTCAGGAAGTCTTTTCAGCAAGTTCTATAGCTTGCTTTAGGAAAAAGCTGGATGATTTCTAGAAGCACAGAATATAACTGGGGATTAAGGATTTAAAGTAAAGATAACAGAGACTGCTGATCCAGGGAACATCGGACCCCAGGGGATCGGGAAGGAATTGTTTTCCCCTTTTGGAAGAAATTGAACCAGGGTTTTATACGGGTTTATTTTGGCTTCCTCTGGATCAGCTCTGTCCATAGGGTTTTATATCTGGGATATGTTTGTTTCTTTAGTGGTTGAAATTGATGGACTTATGTCTTTTTTCAGCCTAACTAACCATGTGTACGTACTTGACCCTCCTCCCCTTTCTCCTGGAGTAGCGGTCGGTAGGTAACAGACTGGTCATTTGCAGCCCTCTTTTTTCTCCAGGGCAGGGAAGTTATCACAATGACATCAGAACTCCCAGTTGGGGAGGTCCATAATACACTATACATACGGAATTTCCCCAGTCTATTGGAATGAGATGCCAGGTAACATTCAACTCCAAAGACCAAGCATCTTGTGCTGGAATAGTAGTTTTGTGGGGTTTTGTATAGCATTGCTATGGAAAAAGGTTTTTTAATCACAGCTGTGGCTGTGAATAAAAGTTGTAAAAATTTCATATGAATAATAAAATCAAAACAAAAATCTAATTATCTAAAAAATGCAAATAACATTAAAAAAAAATAATAATAATAAAACGGGCACAAAGCCAATAAAGTTTCCATTTCCAAATCACATTTACAAATGTGCTGGCATATTTTTTAAAAAGAATACAAATTATTCCATTTTCAAATGAATATGATGATGAAATTTGCTAAACAGCCGTCCGTAAAATGTCTAGAATGACTTTACCATCGTTTTCCCATCGCTTTGCATTAATGAAACTGAAAAACGTACCCGGGAGTTTATGCAGATGTCATAACGTAAAGTGAAGTGTATATCAGCGTGAAAATGAATCTGCAATTTTGATGCAACTATTCCAATCCCCTGGATAGCGCCGCGATCCTCCAGATAGATACACAAGTCTGGAACGAGTCTGATTACTACTTACAACCACATTAATACCGGGGCGGGGGTCAATAAACTGGAACTTCCATTAGGATGGTTGCAGGTTAAGGGAACATCGGGGCTTAACTTTGACTGGAGTATATAAATTGACTAAAAGGAAATCATTTAATGGGGCGCCATATATTTCATTTCCACTTTGCAAGTCGTGAGATGGATTTCCATAAAATTATGAGAAGGAATTATTTATTCTGTATAGGATATTTTTTTTTTCACTTTTAGAATTGCTTGGTCAAAGGCTTTTTAAATTAAATATAAACTTTGCTATGGAAATAATATAAGAGTGGGCATTGTATGTAAATGTGCCTCAAATGGTCACCAACAACCATCCCCCTCCAGAGGTTGTTGGGGGTTCCTTGTGCATCTGAGCCTCTCAGGTCAATCTAAGTGATACAAGAGGAGGATTGCAGGTAGGTACCAACTATTATTTATCTGTGGGCGGGGGAATATTATTGTCTCAATACATCCCTAAAACCCTAAAATCAAAAACCCCAAATAAATATGGAAAATGTTACCGCTTACGATTGCTTATATGCTGTGACTACATTACATTTTTTTTTTAGCTTGGTGACCCTGCCAGTAACACACATCCTGTCCCATAGAGACCATGTTGGCTCATAGTACTGTATATATAGAAAGCAGCACAAGGACCCAATGGGTCTATTTTATTAAAACTCTCCAATGAGAAGATAGACTAACATGTGAGAACCTGGGTAATCCAGCAAATCTAAACTGGGTGTGGGCCAGGGTTAAAAACATTTGCTAAGTCATTTCTAAGAAATCTATTCCCGGTTTGCTGGTTTGCCCAGGTTGTCCAATAAGGGTCTATATTTAGCTTTAATAAATCAAGCCCAAGGAGCCCATGTGCTAACAAAAAATGTACTGAAAGG
>NW_027319037.1:0-1061 GCF_032062135.1 Pyxicephalus adspersus
TAAACTGTAAACCATTTCCATTGCCCCTCACCAAATAGCAATGGGATGGAATTTATATCAGGGTTTAAATAAGCTACTCCATATTACTGTAAATGCATACAGTATGACAATTACAATTGTTGAAAAAGTTACTTGAGGATCTTGCAGTAATGGTCAGTTTTTGGGAAGAATTTGCTGGGCAGGCAGTCCTGTGCAAGTGGGCAGTCAGGTAAAATTGTGCAAATTATTTTTTTTTTACAAATAAATAATCTTTTTGATCCCTTTCCAACATCACAATAATCACAACCTTTTTCAAAGGGTCTTAGAGAGCTCTTTGATCTTGTCAAAACACTTGAATAAAGAACATTGGACCCTAGGTATCTGAGTTCAATTTCCACCTGCATTCTACCTAAAGAAGCTAAATTCACTGACAATTTACTTAATTAGAATTTACTGTATTTGAAGTGGCATCTTCCTTTTGGTTGATTTAGATGAGATGAAAAGAATATCAAACTGTCTACATTTTTTTTGTTATTGTTGGTTCAAGTATATTACCTTTATCTGTAGGCACGGTTTGAATGATGATCAAATGTTACTATAAAAAAGTACCCATAAATATCTGCAGTGGTTGCCAATAAAACCATTAGATAAAGAGGAAAATCTACTCTACAAACAGATATATTAAGTTTGACCCATTTAATTTCTCCAAGACTGGGGAAGATAGATTACGGGAGAACCTAAGGAATCTAGCAAACTTGGCATGGATCTATTTCAGGACTGAAAATGTTTGCAAACTAATAGAACTATTAGCAAATGATTTTTAGGAAATCAATTTCAGGTTTGCTGGAAAACCCATCATCTTCTATGATAGTCTATCTTCTCCAATCTTGGAGATCCCTATTAAATCAGGCCCATTCAAAGAACATTACTGTACCTTTGGCTTCAATTACACAGTGACTAAACCGGACAATTAGCAAGATATTTGACATTGATAATGCTTGGAACTGTTTCAACACATATCATGGTTCTTCTTACATGTGTGCTTGGCACAGGAAATACCTGGCCAATGTCCATTGTATCTA
>NW_027319037.1:2850-4749 GCF_032062135.1 Pyxicephalus adspersus
TTTGTAAATAGAAAAGAATATGGAATTGTAAAGACTGGACTGGGAACGGTGATTGACTTTGGGTATGTGCCAAAAATGACCTGGTCTTTCAGCATAAAGCAAATAAAGCCGGACAATACTGATGTTTAGAGATCAGATTCAGCAACTAATTTCAATTCAAATATATTTCAGCATGTACATAATCATGAAAAATGTAATGTATCTTACACAGATTTCGCACAAATAAATTGTAACCTTTATGATCATCATAGGATAAAATGGTAAGACATATTCTTGCTTCACTGGTCACATGGAAAATGGACCAGGTCAATTCTGGAGCTGCCCCTGAGCTTTTAGGAATGGCTGGTGACATGAAAGGGAATTTTAGTCCAAACACCCTATTTTTTTATTAGCAATTGTTATCTTTGATTATTGTTAATTTGAACTGTAAATTGTTTTGTTGAATGGATATTGGTGAGTCCATCAGTCAAGCAATAACCAACGTTCTACATTGGTGTTTAGATATTTTATTTTTTGGTTCTTTTTTTTTTACAGTGACTGGATTTAATCTGTGGGGTTCTGTGTTTGCCACCGGTATTGTCTGCACCTTTTACTGCACACTGGTAGGTATTCAACTTTATCTGTATCATATGGAAATGGACCTATCACCTACAAATATATATATTGGTTCAGTATTTGTTATATAAATGAAGGGAAGGGAGGAAACCACCTAGAGGAGTCCATAAACTTTTTATATAAGGTCATGGAGTGGTGGGACCTTCCGATCTTGCTGTCCATTAGAAAAAGCCCCAAGTGCCCAGTTTTATCTACCAAATATATTCATTTACATCTGTCCAATCCTGAGATTTAAACAGTCAAGTTGGACAACACACACAGATTGCACAGAGTGCACTATGCTCTAACTTCCTGTTCTTTGTGAGGACATGTATACTGTAGAACACCTGACTGGCTAGGTTATTTTAGTTACTTAACATTTGATGTTATTTAAGTTAATGCAGCTACCTATAGTTCTTATGAATAGTAAATGGATATGATGGGGAATCCCCTTTGAAGGTGTGTCTGTCTGCACATGCATACAATTATCAAAGAACATTATCTATAGCAGCGGTCACCAAACCGGTGGTCTGCGGAAAGTTCAAGGGAAAGAGATGGGAGAGTGTAAGTGAGTTCTGGCATCATGACGTCACTATGGAGGACTTTGTCACTATTTATTCCCCTTTGAGTGACACACTGCTCCCTGTGCATGTGCGGTCCGGATTATATATATATATATATATATATATATATATAATTTTTTTATGGTTTTAAACATTTTTTAATTATTTTTTTTTTTATTTGACAAAAATGAAACACATGAGGGTACAAACAAATTCAGAGGCTATTTTGTAGCACCAAATTAATTAAGTAAATATAATGCTGCAGATTTGTGGCTCCTTATTTGGGATCCTGAGTGTCTTGGAAAGAATAGGTGGGCCAAACACTTTATCCCTTTTCGTGTACAGAAACTGAGGGTGTTTAGTAACATGGTTAAAGCTAACCTAAACACAGAAAGTTTACTTTACATAGAAGGGTGGACAACTCTTATTTAAGTGAAAATTTTGTTTTTGTTTTTGTTTTTTTAAATACAACACCCTTTTTAAAAAAAAAAAAAAGCGTGCAGCACTGTACCTTTAATTCTTGACCTGGAAGTAAATGTCGACGCCTGGCGCTCCCTGGCGCCGGGCTGAAGACAGGTACTGGGACCACACGAGACCCAATGGAAGAAACCTCCTGACAGACTGATCTGAGGGACTGAAGGTAAGTGTTTTTTTGTTTTGGGTTTACTTCCGCTTTAAGGTATAATGTGGGTGGATGGGAAAAGTACATTTCTATTATAGGAAATATTATTGATCCTCATGA
>NW_027319038.1:0-4748 GCF_032062135.1 Pyxicephalus adspersus
CAGTAAAGGTAGAGTGGATGAAAAGCAGATTGCCTTCTAGGAATGAATCAAAGAGTCAGGCCGTAATAGGAGATGAGTATTTTCTCTTTTTTGGAGTTACGGTGCCTCGGCCCTAACATTTGGATTAGCTGCATGAACGTAATTGAAGGTTACATTGGAAAGTTCAGTAGTGAGCTATCAGCCGATCTTCTATGACAATGCAACTTGGCTAACAGCTGCAGCATTTTTGGCACAATGCAACAAAGGATGAAGAAGCATCTGCAGCAAAAAAACAAAAAATACAACAAAATAAAACATTTTGAAAGCATTCACATATTGGTGTCTTTAAGCTTTTAGGGATGGAGAAGATAGACTATCATAGGAGAACCTGCTGGATCAAGAAAACCTGGAATGGATCTAGTCTAGTCCAAAAAACATTTTCCAACTAATGGCAAATGAGTTTGAGAAAATCCATTCCAGATTTGCTAGATCACTGGGGTTCTCCTTCAGAAGACAGTCTATCCTTTCCAGCAGTGGAGAACTTTAATATTTATTATATACTTGCATATTTAGCAATAATAGAATTTTTTGTTAAGTTTCCAACTTTAAAAATTAAAAAGGAGTTCTTGTGCCCCATACCAATGACATTACCTGGACCAGTCTTTCTCAACCTTTCTACCCCCTAGGAACTCCTGCTTCAACCAAATTTTTGGCCTCCTTAATTGGTAACTACTGGAAAGAATGACCTCTTACACCCCTAGTGTCCTGAATACTTCCTAAATAGAGAACTAAAACATCATTTATGTCATGCACCTGTGTCTTAAAAGGTAGTGTTGACCCAAAAACTATGCATACATAAACAATGGTAGGTCAGTTTTACCTCTTGAGGAACCCTGGTTGGGAATTGATTATATTATCAGTCTAATGCAATCTTACTCAACCTTTTTAACATGGGGAACACCTGAAATAACTTTCAGGTCTTCAAAGAACCCCTGCCTATTACTATGTGCACAGCTCACAGTGCATAGCATGGTGATCAGTGGGAAGAATTCCTCCTACAATGGTGGCCACTGGGAAGAATGTCACCCTTACAGTTAGCCAAAAGGTTTATTGATGTAACTTACCCTGGCTTGAACGCCTAATTATAGGAGTCAACATTGTAACATTGTAGAAAGTCCAAAGGTAAGAGGATAAAGCAGTGACTGATCTGTGCAAGCACCAACATTGACATGATTGTGTAATTTCTAAACTAGCATCTACTAGGAAGCAGATGATGACCCTGGATGATCCCTAAAAAATGGCATTGGCTTTCTGGAAGGAAAGGTGGGTGAAGGTGTTGCCAGGGTGGGAGTACTGCGAGATAACACTGTGACACATATGCATGTCTGTACTTATCATGAAAATGTATTTAATCAGCTCAGCTTTAAATGATTTTCTTTTCGGAAATAATTCTGATTGTCAACTCAGTGCACATAAACATTGTAAACAAGGGCACCTAAGGGGCAGCACAACACAACGCCCAAATGTAAATGCTGTTGTCCGCTGGCCAAAAATAGTACAGGTGCATTATTTCCTGAGGCTAAGGGTTCAGTCAAGTTAATGGATTTTCTAAACACGAGTGTCGACACACCGAAACATACCCATCAATATTCACATGAAAACACATGCACAAATGTGATTTTGGCTCGAAATGTTTAGTATTATATTAAATCATTGTTTATATTTTTCTGTTTTGTGTTCTTTTATAATAAAAAAGGCGGACATGATGGTTAAAATCCAAACAGTATTAATTTTATTTCAGCATTTTTCCTACACGTTGTTCCCTACCTTATTTACACACACCGGCTGTTTGTTTCTCCGAATGTCAACACGGAAACCAAGTCTGCAATAAATGACAAGACACTTTGGGAAGATAGAGGAACAAACCAGCCAATTATCTGCTCTACGGCTTCACACAAACCGCCATAAAATTACTATAAATTAGGTCTTCAGTGCTCAAAGAAGAAAATTGCCACGTACAATGCATGCATTGGAAATCTGTGTTGAAATCTCGCCATAATTAGACATTGTGAAGTTGTGCGCGAGCCAACGTGGGCCGTTAATGTCATCGAGAACGTGGTATTCTCTTGAATATATGTAATAATGTTACTGGGCTTGCTGGGAAATTGTGACTGCTGTTTTATGGGTACGATGGTTGGGTGAGGTTCTACAGTTTCTTGATGGGTATGTCTTGGGCTCAATAGGTCAATGTCAAAAGTAGGCGTGACCTGAATGATTTTAATGCAATTAAATTATCAGAAAAAAAGAGTCTACATTATATATTAAATGATTTTGGCTCAGGAACTAGGATGCTTAAAGCAGCGAAAATGTTAAACTTGAAGTATACTGACAGCTCTAAAATCTAGCATCCATGCTAAGCTAAGGCTGCCATCAAACATTTCTGGGCCCCATACTAGGTAAACTTTTTGAGTCCCCGACCATGTCTAAAAGTTCCAGATTTGCAAAAGTCAAGCTGTTTTGATCAGGACCTGGTACAGAAGTACTTTTTGTTCACCCACCCCAATGGCAGCATTGGCACCAACTACTAGCTGTCATGGTAGGAATACATAGATTAGCTTTGCCTCTGCACAGGATATCAGAAAATAAAATACTAATCTTCATGATTTTGATACTACAGGATTTCTGTAAAAAATGTTAGAAGTAAATAGGTATATATATCCAAAGCTCAATTTATTGGCCAGGTCAGGAAGTAGTTTGTGATGGTTCTCTCCTAATGGTACCAGTATTAAAAATTGTAGGAATACTGGAAAAAAAATGCTTTTTCTCCTGAGCATTTGCTTCTCACACCACCATGTACAGTCTGAGACAAAGGTATGAACCCTTTGTATTCTTTACAAAACAAATGACTTGATTTATAGTTTTACTGCATGAGGAGGAGCCTGCACTCTACAAGGATTTTTGTTTTGGTATTATTTTTTCCTTGAATAAGTTTATAATGCTTCAGGTCTGCATTCCGTGACAGTAGCTGTTTAGGCTAAAATCATTTACCTTCTTTCTGGGTTAAATTTGTAGCTTCAGGCTGCAGCAGATGCTAAAGTCTGTACTTGGAGGGAACTGCATTGAAAAAGGATCACCAGCTGCCAAGTGGCTGTTTGCTGAAACACGGCCTTCGTTGTGCAATTATTAGCAGCCGTGTGTGACATGCTGTAATTTTTTTTTAAATCAATTATACTGCTATTTTTTGTTTTTAAAACTATTTGTTTTAAAGTAATTCTGTTTAAATTTGCCCTGACCTGCAGAGGCAAGACCTTGGTAACTTTTAGCTGAACCTCATATGTAAAAATGCAGAGTATAACTAATGGCAACACTTTCTGTCCATATGCCTTAAAGAATATCATTATTTACGTTCCATATGATTTCTACCTTTTTGGAGTGCTCAAGGAAGCTTTAAAGAAAGATTTTTATGTGAGGATGGTGTAAAAGCAGCTGTGCATCAGTGGCTACACTCTCAACCAAAACCTTTTTTTGCTGATGCCAGACATTTATACCAATAAAGGGTCACTTGTGTCTCAAGGTTTCCCATTTCGTATAAAGCTTAAAGCAGAACTAGACACCCGATACCCTCCTGTTCCATCCCAAGGCACCACCATCTCTGTCGCCCTTTCTACCTTAAATGGGTCTTTAGCCATTTTGAATACTAGGCAGGGATGATATCATTTCCATGTAGGCGCGAAGGAGTTCCTGCATTCCGGGCATGCACAAAGCAAGATCAGGCAGATGAGAACAGTTAATGCAGAAGGTACTTCGTTTGTACCTTTCTTCCATAAAAACATACCTGATCACCATGGAACTTTTGTTTCACTTTAAATCAATACTTTTCTCAGACATTTTATTCCGATTCCTCAGGAATGTTGTAAGACAGGACAAGCATTTATATTTCTTTTATAATAGGTACCATATCAACAGTGGAGATGGAATAAGCCTCTTCCAAGCCAAACGCCAAATGGGTACGTGTACACCAGGGGAGAGAAGCCAGAGCAACCATACAGGTCAAATCAAACTAAACTTCAAATTTACTTAGAGATATTCTCTGCCCATTCTCATATGTGCATGTGTTACATTTGAGGGACCAAGAAGGACCAAACATCATAAGTTAATGTTTCCAAGACAATGGAAATTGGAAGCCAACTGCACCACTAATAAACATTTGCAAGTCCCTAAATATTGACAATCCACATTGACAGCAATATATTTCACTTTTTTATATTCCATGTAATTTTGTAGAAATTCACGTGAAAATAAATTTGTTCTCTTGCACTGATTGTTTCTTAAAAGTCATTACCATTGCTGTCATCATAGGAGAAGAAAAGTCAATCAAAAAAACTGGAGGAAAACTGCAGCAATAAAAAAGTATATAAACTTTTTTTAATAAATTGAGGATATCTCCATGGATGGTGGGGAGAGTATGGATGTTGGGAGAATGAAAAGTTTAAAAAAAAATACAGATGCAGTTACAGGGTGTAAAGCTTGTGTGAATTTGTCATTTCATAATTAGGCAGAGCTCTATAAAACATAATATTTATTTTACTAGCTAATAAGGGTCAACAACATTAAACAGCAGGTACATTACAAATGACGGTACAGAAAATGTTCACAGACTAGACGTAAACTGCTCCCCCCATTAAACTACAAGCATGGAAAAAGTCTTGCTATTAAACTTTGTAGTTGCTACATTAACATTCCAGAGACAGAATGGTTTAATTAAACCC
>NW_027319039.1:0-4747 GCF_032062135.1 Pyxicephalus adspersus
TATTAAGAATAGATTTTAGTTACCTCCAGAGAAAGTTAAAAATGTTTAATTAGCTACAAAATTCCGATCTTTATCCAAGAAGTTGTCGGGGTTGAATTGGATCAGGGATCAGCTGTCTTCTAGTACTAGGGGTCAAAAAGCGCAGATTGAAGTGCACAGAAAGAGTGCAGATTGCCCAGTAAAATAGTAACCTGCAATAGTAAAACACAAAGGAACCATGTATTTTAATATAAAACACAGAATGAAGTATATGAACTATGGCATTTTTATAACTAAAGCTTTTCAATGTGAATTATTGTGTGAGGAGGTGGGATTAGAACAGCCTTTCCCAACCAGGGTTCCTTCAAAGATTGCCAGGGGGTTCCTGGAGCAATTCAGTTTCATTCAACAATTTACTGTGAGTTGTGGATAGAGCAGGGGTTCCTTATGACATCAAAGTTAATTTAAGCCCCCCCCCATTAGAAGTACTGGGAGAAGCTTCAAGTTCCTTACAAGTCAAAAAAGAAGACATCTTCTGTTGAACTGATAGTAGGTTTGCCAAGGCTGCAAGGTCCAGTCCCTGAGATTTTTTATTATATTATAGAATCTGAAACCAACAATGCCCATAAAAAGGAGTTATAAAGCAGAGATTGTTGAGGCAGAGTACACAAAGCAAAAAATGTATAATATAAAATTTTGACAAATTTATAAAAGTCAATTCATAACATTTTTTTTTAAAGCAAGAAAGCTATAATGGATCTTAATGTCAACATCTATATAGGTACAGAAAATGAAATCCTTTATGTCAGCAAATGTATATTTTCCCCGATGCGTTTTGTAGGTACTTGCTTCTTCTGGGATGTATAAACTAATAAATAATCAAGGACACTTGTTGTTGGTACCAATGCAGTGTAACTGGCAGGTCAATGATTAAAAAGGATCCACAAGTAATAGCTGGCGAGTACCACAGAGGGGCTGGTCAGGGGATCACAAATATTTTGGGTTAGTCTGCGGCTTTCAAAGAGTAGATACTCTTGATTGAACAAGAGGCCAAAAAAAAACAAGATTTGAAAGTTGTCTGGAAGCTTCCATACTCAGATGTAGCTCAACTATATGGACCTGGTTTTATAAAGCTGGAGAGGATACACTTTCAATGGTGAAGCTGGGTGATCCAGAAAACATGGAATAGATCTGGTCAAGGATTGAAAACATTTGCTAACAAATAGCAAATTACTTAAAAAATCCATTCCCAATATCTCCACCTTCAATCAGACCAGTGGATATGTAACATTGTACTTACTTGGTTGTGGACAACTGTGCCATTGTCTTTGGTGACAGGTGCTTTTCCCATGTGTATACGGTGGATGTCTATAACTAATACGCTGGAAACTGCTTTGCATGCAAATTGATGGAAAATTATTGTTCCTAATTTCCATTTTTTAGTGTTGTAATTACTTTTTTTAATATTATTACATTATTAAATTGATTGATGTTTTGTAATTATTTGTTTTTATTATGTATATAAAGGTAAAACTAAAACAATGCTTTGAGCAGAAAGTTTGACTCACCTAGGACTTTTTCAAAGTTTGAAATATCTGTCGAGACTACCAACAGGGACATATTCAGGGGCACGCTTTTCTTGATGAAGCCAGACTAGTCGCATTTCGTACAGCATTCCTTAGAGGTAATTAATATTATGTCTTATTCTTTCAGTGGAGATCAGCATTTTCTTTTTCTCCATTGAAGTAAAAGCTCCTTTTGCGCATGCATGACATATGTATCCCATGAGGGTAAAAAAAGGGATTTAAACCCCCCCTAAAAAAAAGAAGGTAATTTTTACCTTTAACTAAAAGAATTGTCTACCCCTTTTATGTATGTTAAAAAAGTTAGTTTAGGTCGGCACATGTTTGCATTTATAATAACATGTTCTACCCAATATAAAAGAAACTGCCCCTTCCATATTCATTTCAAACACAGAACTTAATTTAATATACAACCTAAATGTTATCTCATTATAATTACTAATTTTATTGTAGATAGTTAGACTACAAATTTAGAGTGTCATCGGATTATTCCAGATCAGTTTGCAATATTGTAAATTGTTATATGTAATAACCCTTCATGTTTATCTGCCAAGGTTGGAGTATTTATTCTTTCCATGTTAACTATTTTATTGGTGTAGAATAATTAAAGTGTATGAGTTACCATAATAACATGATGACATAAGCTGGCAAATGATAAAACAGCCAAGATTCTGCTGAAGATTTTATCAACAAGTAGTATATTAAATAGACTATAGAAATATGATTCTAAGCCAATTTTCCCTACAACAGTATGGAAGAAAAGAACAATAAGTAGCAAATTGATTTATTAGGAGTTTCACTAGCTGATATCATCTAAATAAGAAAATGTCTCCTATTAGTGTACTCTATAAAAAATAAAGATTAGAATGAATATATGGATAGATAAAACACTTTCACAACTGACAGCTTTCAGTTGACAAAAGGCATTGGTAAATCTTTAAAGCTTTGCACATACTCAAAAGTTTGCTCCCCAAACTATGGTCCTGATTGTCTTGAATGAAAATCTAGTGTCAGTACAGCTGTACCCCAACATCATTTAGTGATTGGTACTGGCAAATCACTAAACAGCCAACAAAGGACTGCTGTTGTTTCCTTATGGGGAGGACACTGCTGGGCACCCCTGCTCATCCTTCCTGCTCTGCTTCCCATAAACAGAACAGTGCTGGCTGTACAGTTGTGAAAGTGCTTTATCTATCCATATATTCATTCTACTCCTTATTTTTTATAGAGTACACTAATAGGAGACATTTTCTTCATTCCACCTTCCACATTCACTCTACTGTAACTGCAAATGATCAATATGATCATTTCGGGAGAATATTATTGGCATCTGTATAGGGATTAAGTTCTATGTAACATATGGAACCAAAGTGGTCACGAAACATGACACAGGCTTGGATTGTTCTCATTACAGGAACATATACTCTAATTGTTGCATGCACAGAAATATAGGATCCATTTATTCCATGCACAGAGAAATAGGCTGCAATTGTTCCATACAAAGGAATATGGTTTACAATCATTCAATTATCAGGGACATAGGGTCTGATTGTTCTATTCACAGGGTCATAGGCTGTAATTGTTCCATGGACAGTAATGTAGACTCTGATTGTTTCATTCACAGGAATATAGGCTGTAATTGTTCTATGTACCAAGATATAGTCTATAATCGATCCATGTACCGAAATATTGTCTCTGATTGTTCCATGACACCTTTTATACACATACATACACTACAATAGCACTGGCTATAGGGAGCATGAGTGAGCATGACTTTTTTGTACTGGGTGGGGTACGGAGGGTAAAGTGTGTTTTCATTTTAATGTTTTCACCAGAAGAATAAGTTTTAAAATGTATTGTTCAAAATGCATTGGAAGTTTCAATTCAGTCAAAGTTTCTCACATTGACTCCATGACTATGTATATTTGCATTCTTAGACCTAACTGTTAGAAAGCTGTCTAAGCAGCGTGCTTGCCCCCCAAAAGAATTTAAACACCTTTTCAAGAACCAGATCTGAGCCCACCAGTGTTCCAGTCGCCTCTTTCAAATATTTTTGTTTGACTTCTTCTTTATAGTTTCTTTCTCATGATGCATTAAAAACAAGCAAATATCCTAGTAAGAAGAATCGTACTTCCTTATGCTCACTATACGAGGTGGGTGGACCTGGGAATTCAATTGCCGAGATGTTGCCAGTGGAGCCTCTGAGATATGTAAGAAGTTGGTTATTGATTCAATCCTCCAGCACCCTAAAGTCCTAAAAATATAAGGCTGAGTTGGAATAAACCTTTATGGGTTTATTAAAGCAATCTGTGAGGTCCAGGAATAAACTGCCCACAGGTCTGAATAGTGGTTTTAAAGAACTATTTCCTAAACACAATTCTTAGAGACTTATTTCTATTGTTAATGTCAAACCAAGAGATGCAATATCTTCTTGGCATCTTGTAGAAACCCATTATGGAGGTTAAATTCCAAACCACGTAGCTGTTGCATGAAACTCCTGTCTTTGAGGCAAAGGGACCACCTTAATTGAGCTTTGCTCACTAATCTACCCAGAATCACATGGAGTCTGCACAGTAACACAATATACTATGAAATGTCAAATAAAATAACAAAAACAGAACATAACACTATTTACAACATGACATGGCCGTTCTTTGTAATGCTGCAGATGCTGATTTTACAAGGTTATCATATATCGTCAATTGACCAGAATATACTTGATACTCTACATTTAACCACAACTAAAGAAAAAGAAAAATTGCTGTCTGCTGTGCACAAAGAACTATGTCCAAATAATATTGTCAGCCAGAGCCTGGAAACACTTCTAGGTACGACATATTTGATTCACTGTCAGCTTAAGAAGATAATAATGCCTATTTGTAGTTTATATTCCTGTCTGAACGTGATTTACTGTTAAGTAAAAAAACACAATACTGGTCGAACACTTACCAGAATCCCAAGGTGCCGACTTCTTCTTGCATTGTTTTGATTTATATGGGATTTGTGCTTTTTATTTATAAATTATTATTGACGTTCCAAGCAACCCATTCTTGAATGTTAAAGGGTCAGTACACCCAAAACTGGTATGGTATTTACAGGACCGGCTTCTAGATTCCAGATTTTTGGAAACTCCAATAGCAAGACCCCCCTACTTCACTTTCCACCTCTGACCTTGTACAATGGAG
>NW_027319040.1:0-4743 GCF_032062135.1 Pyxicephalus adspersus
TATGGTGAGTGATGAACAAGGAGAACATTTTCACCAGTACATTCAGTTAATGGAGAACCGCTACCAAGGTTTTTGGAATGAAAGTATGATAGCTGACTACTGCTGGATGCTGGGTGTATGAAGAACATGTCAAAGATGTAACCTTTTATAGAAATACAATCCCTTACCCACACTGGTTACATATGTAGAGACTGATTTCTAGGAACAGGCTTGTCAATCATGTATCATGTACTTAGATGGGAGATTGTAATTTGGAAGTTGCAAAGTTGAGCAAATCAAATTGCAAATTGTGTAAGTGGAATGAATTGTGAGGATATTTTTTGTTTCTCAAATCTTGATGTATGGACTCACCTGAATGTATGTGTATTATCACTATGGAATAAGGTTCCTGCCATTGACAATACCTCACTTCATGGACTGGAAAAATGTGTGATTTTTCTTTAATGCCGATGCACTGCTGTAGAAAGTGTTTGAGTTTACTCATATAAAAACTGAAATTTTTATTTAGCAAATGATTGGTGAAAAAGAAAAACAACACATTCAGTCTTATTCCCCCCACCGCCACCTCCAAATACACAAACTAGGTGCATTATTGCAAGAACGTTAATGCCGATAAAAGATTTAGCCTATTCTTTATCTTTATGAATGGACTTGTGTGTACAAAAACAAAAAATAACATTCAGTTAGGGCTTTGGGGGGCTAATTATATGTAGGTGACCAAAGCCTATTTAGTAGCTTTCATAGAAACAAAGCTAACCATTAAAAATGCCCCTCCATTGCCTAATGTAATTGACATTCATCAAATTTTGTTAATTCTACAAATATTAGTCAAAACAAAAGGTTCTGGTTTCCTACAAGGAATAAGAGTGTGTATTGTAATAGTAGCTGTCTATTGATCACTATTCAGTGGAGGGTGCATTGCAATGGTGATGGGTGACAACCTGTAGAGAAAAATACAGTGCCAAGACTTATCTCAGATGAACCTTTGATGAGGCCACTAGTGAAGGTTACAATGTTGTGTTTCTGCTACACCCAGTGAAGAGAATTCATATTAAGACTGCCTTGCATATAGTTTTGTTAGAACAGTAAAAGATCAAATATGTGTTTTATTTCACTTGTACTATGAAAATAGACTCAAATTGGGTTTATAATCTATTTCCTTTGGGTCATTTTACAAAATTAAAAAAAGCCACCTGATCCCTATACCCTAAATTATGATGTTATTTCCATGGGTAACATTGAGCTCCTAATTGGCACTTGCCAAGTAGCATTTGTTCATTTGATAGAAGAGAATGCTATAAGCTACAAAGGAGATCAGTGATATTTGTTTCAATACCATATTTGCTACGACTGACATTTTTCAAAAGATGCAACCATGGACGCCTTTAAAAATGAATTTTTTTACACCACTTTCACATATGGCGTTAAGTTACTTTATTCAGATGATTAGAGTTTTTGAACAATACTTTAGCACTGACTGATCCAGTTAAAATATAATCACCCTTTTTTTTTTTTTTTTTCAAACCAGTTTTTATTAATTTTATCATTTTACAAATACACATAATAAACAACAGTTTAACCGGGGGATGAAACAAAAAAGAAAAAAGGGGGGGAAGACATGGGGAGCAAGGGACACTTGAAGTTGAGAAGGAGTACAAAAAATATCAGCTATGCACATTAGCCGACAATGTAAAATTGGTAATATACCATGTAGAATATTGAAAGTCCTTTAACATCAGTGAGCTTTCCGTGTCTGTAAAGGTACAGGACATAAATTTGAACCATTGTTGCCAGAAACAAGTTATGCGGTCATCGCCCTGTATCCGGGCATCCAACATCTCAGTATGAAATAAAGCCTTCAATGAGGTGATGACTTGTTCCAGTGTGGGGGATGTAGGTTGGATCCAATTGCGCATAATTATTCTTCTAGCAGCTAACAAACACACATTAGTCCAACGTTGCAATGAATAAGGCATAACAACCTGGCCGGCCTGTTCCCATGAACCAAACAGAAGGAGGGAAGGGTTATTAGGGATAAGATGTCCAGTAATTTTAGACAGACATAGCACCCTCCAGGGACAGGTTAGAATAACAGGAAGAGCCTCCAAGCCAGTCCACAACATGTCTGGTTATACATGCCAAATTATAGACCCTTATATTTGGAAAGCCCACCCCTCCTTCCGTCTTTGGTAGGTACAGTTTCAAAAGTGAGATTCTGGGACATCTACCTGCCCAAATAAATTTTGTAAAAGCTCTGTTTAGTGTATTGATATCAGTATGAGTAAGTAACAAAGGCAAAGTCTGTAAGGGATAGAGCAATTTAGAAAATGACATCATTTTCACCAAGTGACAACGGCCCAGAAATGATAGTGGTAGGTTTTCCCACATCTTCAACTCTCGTAGTATCTTGGTGATCAAGGGAGGATAGTTCAAGGAGTACAATGAGGAAGGCATACGCCCTATGAGCAGACCCAAGTATCTTATGGATTGTGGAGCAATTTTAAATGGAACCTCCTCTCTCCAGCGGTCAGCAACCGCCCCAGACCTGGCTAGGGAGAGAATTTCACTCTTTGCGAAATTTATTTTGAGGCCCGCAAAACTTTCATATGTACTGAATAAGGCTCTAATAGTATTGCAATCCCCTCTAGGGTCAGATGTGAATATCAATATGTCGTCCGCAAAAAAGGCGGATCTCAGTTCTCCGTCATGAACTGGAATACCATGCAGAGATGGGGTGGCATCCAAACACCTAACCAGCGGTTCTAGTGCAAGGTTGAATAGGAGGGGCGACAAGGGACACCCCTGCCTGGTCCCTCTGTACAATGTAAGGGGACCAGACAGGAACCCAGGCGTCAGTATATTGGCCTTAGGGGATGCATACATTGCCTTCAAGAGGTTCAGAAATGAGCCTCCCAGCCCAATGTGGCGAAGCACCCTAAAAAGCCAGGCAACATTCACTGTGTCAAATGCTTTTTGCGCATCTATTGCGATGATAGCCATATCAGGATCGGGTTGGTGTTGCTTCGCTATCTCCAGGGCAACCAGCACCTTCCTGATGTTGGCAACTGCCGACCTGCCTTGTACAAAGCCCACCTGAGAGGGGGAGATGAGGGAAGGCAATAACCTTGCCAATCTATCTGCTAGGATTTTAGATAAAATTTTTGCGTCAATATTTATCAGAGAAATGGGGCGATATGACTCCGGGTCACATGGATCCTTGTCCTTTTTCAAGATAAGTTTTATATACGCTTCCTGCCCCGATTGAAAATAGGTGCCTCCATCCCATAAGGTGGAGTACATAGCATGAAGGTCATCTGCCACTTTCTCGCTAAGAAATTTATAAAATTCGGCAGTGAAGCCGTCAGGCCCCGGGGCTTTCCCATTTTTCAATTGCGCGATAACCCTTTGAATTTGTTCCTTGGTAATAGGGGCATTTAGCACCTCCAAATCATCATGTTGCAATTTGGGCATATCTACAGAGGATAGGAACGCGGAGCCAGCTGTCTCATCTGAGAGCGGGAGGGAGTATAAGTCCTGAAAATATTGTGCCAAACATTGGTTCACCTCTTTAGGTGAGGTGACTATAGCACCCCCAGATGACTTTAGCTGTGGAATATGAGTTGGTTTATATTTTGCGCGAACCAAGTTCGCCAGCATTTTACCCGACTTGTTGCCAAATTTGTGAAATTCCAAATCTCTGTACTTAGATTTCAGTTGTTCGTATTGATATAGCTTTAGGTCAAATTGATGCTTGGCGTCACGCCATATCTGTCTAGCGACTGGGGAGGGATTATCAGTAAGCGCTTGTTGCGCGTCTCTAAGACTGCGTTGTGCAGACAAGAAGTGGGAAAGGGTCAGCTTTTTCTTTTTGGACATAAAGGAAATGATCTGACCTCTGAGGAAGGCTTTACCTGCTTCCCAGAAAAGTACTGGGTCATCCCTGTGGGCTGCATTATGTTGTGTATATTCCAGCCACGAGGACATTAGCACCCCCTGGAACTCTGGATCTTTACATAGGTAAGAGGGAAAAGATGTGTTTCTTGCAGCAGGATAATATCAGCTTTCAATCTTTTCAGGTGGCGTAATATGGCCATGCGCTTATTAGGGGATCGCAGCCCCTTAACGTTCCAGGAGACTATTTGCATAACAGATGAGTATGGGGTATATACAAATTATATACATGCCTACTGCCAAGAAAGAGAAGCAGACCAGGTGAGTACCACAAATACATGCATTGCGTCAAATAAAAATCACATGGCACAAGATAACAGAGAACTAGTATTGAGCTAAATTTCACGGAAAGGAACCAAGCTCGGCCAATAAAATCAACAAGGGTGATACAAAAATCAGCAAAGAAAGTGTGTCCCAGCTCAACAACATAAACATGGGGAAGGGTCAAGGATAAGACAAGGGGGAAGAAACAAACACTGTGGATAAGCGACTTTCCTTTTTTCCTCGCGGAGCAATAAAAGTCATTCCAACTCAGCAACATTGGAAAAAGCATCATTCCAGTAGTAGACGTAAGCTCACGCCTCACATAATGGGATAGAATTATGATAGGTTTCAAATTGAAACAACAAAAATAAGGCACTTTCCGATTTGACCGATCTTAAAGCAGATTATCTCCCCCTTGGTTGCATCTCAGAGCGGTGTGTGTCACGGATCTTCTTGGTAGGAGGACCATCTGATTGCCTAGGAGCTTTAGGGGAGTACACCGGGATCGAGGAGCGCCCGTTCAAACGT
>NW_027319041.1:0-4739 GCF_032062135.1 Pyxicephalus adspersus
TGAAGGATGAGAAAGAACCTCTGTCCACACTTTATAACTTTCTGATGTAAGAACTAGGGGTACTATTTAGCATAAAATACACATAAAGGTACCTACCATGATCCCAATTTCACTGATCATAAAGAATTATTATACAAAGAGGGATGGTTATTACAACAACTATATTGTTTAAACAAAATTGGTATTTAAATTTCTTGCAAGCAAAATAGGGGAGCCTTGAGGAATGAAGTGTGTTATGACTTGGTTGGTGTTGCTAAATCCTGGCTTTGTTCTTCACGGGGACGGGGCTGTCAAGATTCCTGGCTATATCCTCTTTCGGAAAGACAGATTCAAATGAAAAGTGATGGTGTCTGTCTGTATGTAAGATGTGATTTTAAAGTGAATGTGAAAGAAGAAATTGTTGATGGTGCATGTGATGATGTTGAGAAATTATTGGTGGAGTTGCATATGGGGATGTATAATACACAGGTATTTATTGGAGTCTGCTATAGGCCCCCAATGCTAAATAATAAATTGAGAATCAACTACTTGCACAGAAAGAAAGGGATGCACAGGCTGACAGTGGTAGTGATGGGTGATTTTAACTATCCTGACATTGACTGTGGTAATGGCACTACAGGTAGGGAAATTTATGATTTTAATACAAAATAATTTTATGGTACAGTTTAAAGAAGCCCCAAATAGAAATAATACTCTGTTGAACCTAGGTTTTCCAGCCAATTCAGAGCTTAGATTAAATTTGCATACAAAAAATCTTTTTAGCAGTGATCATAATATGATTTCATTTAATGTAAGCTGTAAACAGGAAGCAAAACAAGAAAGATAAAACATTTCATTTTAGGAGAGCAAATTTTCCAATATTAAGGGTGGCTTTTTGTGACTTGGACTGGGAGACAATATTGTCCTCAAAGAACACAGAACAGAAATGGGAATGTTTCAAGTCTGTTCTACAAAAGCACACTAAAAAATTTATTCCAATGGGTAATAAGTTTAAGAGGCTAAAATGAAAAGCTATGTGACTCACAGCTAATGTTAAAAAGCCACTAAGAATAGGAAAATGGCATTCCAAAAATATAAAAATGAAGGATCACCTTCATTATTTGAAAATTATAAAGAGTATACAAATATGTAAAAAGGAAATACAATATGCAAAACTTCAAAATGACAGACGGATTGCAAAGGAAAGGAAGGCAAAGCCCCCAAAATGTTTTAAATATAATAATATTAATATATATATATTAATTAGCAAGAAGATCAGATCTGAGCATGTAGGCCCCTTAAAGGATGTTGGTGGGTAACTGGGGATAAAGAGGCGGATTTACTAAACACTTTTTTTAGCTCTTTGTAGGCAAAGGAAAATGGCAAAGCTCAAGTACAAAATGCAAATAGCAATGTCACAGCCTTAAACGAACCGCCTTGGCTTTTGGTTGAAAATAATGCAATATAGTGATAGTCATCATGGATTCAAGAAAGACCGAAGTTGTCAAACAAAATTTACTCTCTTTTTATGAGGAAGTAAGTAAACAGGTAGACAGTGAAGTAGCAGTTGATATAGTGTACTTGGACTTTGCTAAATCATTTGACACTGTACCCCACAGACAGTTAATATGCAAGTTAGGGTCAATAGGTTTAGAAAAGTCAATCTGTAAATGGATAGAGAACTGGCTTAAAGATCGCATCCAGAGAGTTGTAATTAATGATTCATACTCTGAATGGTCAAAGGTTATTAGTGGTGTACCCCAGGGTCCAGTGTTGGGACCTTTACTGGTAAACATCTTCATAAATGATATAGAGTTTGGGAATAAAAGTACCATTTCTGTGTTTGCAGATGACACTGCAAAACATGATGAGGATCTGGGGGTTCTGGTATATCATAAAAGCTGCCGGAGATGCGCGGCTCCGGCCGCGAGCTTTTTCAGTTGCTGAATAGCGCGACGGCGTACGATTTTGGATCGCGAATACGAATGCGCGAGCGATCTTCCGATTCTGCTTGATGAATCAGGGGCAATATCTCCAGTAGTAGAGCTGCACTGGGAAGCCCATTGTTTACCTCCTATGGATTCACTCCCCTTTTGGTCCTGCTGTTAAATTTTAATAATAATTGATGGGACAGCACAGGAACAACATAACTCTGCCCCTGCTAATGCAATTTTATTCCCATTCTAGACTCATGGGCATCCACAACCATTTTTCTAAGGTTTTTGGATTTGAAACCAGGCATGTCAATAGCAATAAGCACGTCAAACTCTCAGTATGGGATGTTTCCGCCGGCATACTCCCTAGGGAGGTTCTTATTATTGAAACTGAATCTGGAACATTCAATTCTAATTTCATGGATTTAAATTGATGGTAGGTTATGGGAAGGAATACATTATGCCATTTTTTGTGTAATTTATTAAGTAAATAAAGACTTAATGTTTACTTCTACAAATATGCTAACAAGTTAACAGCTTTCATGAGATGTACTTATATTTTCATATGAATATATTATATTGTTTGTTCTCCTACCTGTCTGAGTGCAAATCTACCAGACATGATGGGCCTGATTTATTAAAGCTCTTCAAGACTGGAAAGGATACAATTTTGTCAGTGAAACTGGGTAAAGCAAACCTGAAACGAAAATCAGGACTGAAAACAATTACTAACAAATAGCAAATGACTTTTAAGAAAACCATTCCAGGTTTGCTAGATCACCCAGCTTCACTGATGAAAGTGTATCTTCTCCAGTTTTGGAGAGCCCATTGTGCCGATTGGGCAGTCTTTATAAATTGAAACAGCCACAGTGCTCCTGGTACCCAGATAACTGATGGTAATTGTCTAAGATTCAGTGAAGATCAGGAGCAGTTTTTTTTTATTAATATTTTTAAAGTGTACAATACATACAAACAGTGTTACATAAATATCAATGCACAGCAATTATGGATAATCACGAATGTAACATAAAAAATGAGCATTTAAAAGGAAAAGGAACATTAGGATTATAATTCTCTGCATATTTTATTGATAAGTACTGTTGAAATAAAAGTATTAGAATGATTCTTTTTTTGCAACCTTTGCTAGTATTTTAGTTACATTTAGGAGTAATAAGGTTCAGAACTTTTTTTCCATAGTATACAATGTGTAACACTAATTTGCCTGTAAGGAAGATCCAATTGGAGATATGGTTTTATCTTTTCAGGCTTGGCTTGCAGGGGAAAATCCAGGGCAATGAAGTTCATGTTAATTAAAAGAACAATATGCTTACAGCAATGGCCAGAATTTCTCCTGCCCCATTTCTTCCTGCTGTCTGAACGTCTGACCTTGCTTGGGATTTTCCCCGCACAGATATGCTGGGAAAGAATTTCATAAGAGGCTCATTGTATTCAAATTTTTTTCTTTTCTGGACTAACAACTAACTGTAGTATCTAATTAAGAAAAATGATAAAAGGTAGAAATCTTTATCACTTTGATCTATTTTGATATACAGCAGATACAGATGTTAATTTCTTGTTTTTTTTTAACAAGATCAGTATAATATGCAAAGTAGTAAAGATAATTTCCAATTCAAAAACATAGCTGAAACAGCGTTGCATAGCCCTGGTCCCTAACATACAACTCAATACCCTAAAGTCTTACTGTACTTTTGAAATGAATACTATTGCAGAAAGCACACTTATCCCATCTGCCTGGATTCTCAGATCTGAATCAATATGGGATCCTATATTTAGACTGTAAATATGGACAGTGGCACTGGAATCAAGGCTATGTGACAGGGCACTATTAAGAATTGCACCAATGCATATGATGCAGGAGTTACCACAGTGCAGTTGTGTGAATGGGGCCTGAATTGTACACATGTCCAACTTTTGATAATAAAAAGAACTATAAACTTTCACAATTTCTGCAGAATGTGGGCCAAGCACATAAACAATAGTGATTTATGTACAACTACAATTGCAAATGTTTGAAGATAAATAGCACAGTGCAAACTTATCCAATAGTCCAACCAGCATAAGCAGCAACTACCAGATTGCCAGCTTGGTTATAGGGTCAGAAAAAGTCCTCCAATTAATGTATGTATTGCCAATATTTACCACTTTATACCAGTTAAGGGTGTTCAGAAGAGCTGATGCATTGGGCCTGATTTATTAAAGCTTTCTAAGACTGGAGAACATAGACTGGTATATGAGAACCTGGAATATCCCACAAACTTGAAATGGATCTAGTCCAGAATTGAAAACAATTGCTAAATAATAGGAAAAGCAGAAGCTTCCAAATCACCCAGGTTCTCCCATGATAGCTATGATAGCCTATCTTCTCCAGTCTCAGAGAGCCTTAATAAATCAGGCCCATTGATCTAATTATGGCCAATAGAAGGCTGCCAGCACTAGTAACATTTGTGTTGATGTGACACTATTAACCCCCCCTGACGGTAGCCACACTCGGGGTAGAAAAAAAAACTCCTACCTGCTCCCCTAGATCCAACGGCATCCTCAGGGATCCCCGGTTGGCTTCTTCATCCCATCCTCGATGTGATGCATAAAGCATTGGTACACTGGGGAGGCGTGGCGGGAAATTTCAAAGCGGATTACATTGTAATCTGCTTTTAGATCATTGATTACAGTAAAAAAGTTATAAAAAATAAATCCAAATAATAAATCCAAAAGTTTATTCTATTATTGTACCCTTGTTTAGACCAATTTTAAAATGTTTTTAAATGTTTACATTTTTTATATAAATTATTACATTCATTATTTTTT
>NW_027319042.1:0-4738 GCF_032062135.1 Pyxicephalus adspersus
CAACCGAAACTCAAGACTTTGGTTCTTGCTGTCCCAGCTTATTTCTCATTGGTTACCATCCCTTTAAGGGGACTGCACCCATTATTAGAAGTTGCTGTGGAGTTTTTAGGCTCCTAGCTATGGCTCCTTTTGTGAATTTTGGATTGACGTCATTTGCCTTGCTTGTCCTAATACATTAGTATGGTGCTCCAAGCTCGGCTGTGGCAGCACATCACAATATATTTTACTAGCTATCCCACGTGGTCTGGATCACATATATGCATTGAGAAAAATAGTTTTTGCATCCATCCACATATATCAAAGGGCCCATTAAAAACAATGGAAGTACATGAAAGCATATTGTTACTGAAATCTACTACTGGAAACAGGTCATATCCTTTAGGCTTAGCTATGTACATTTGGAAACTGTCAGGCTCTTCTCATACCTCCCTAGATTTTGACTACAGTCAGGTCTGCCATCAGTGGGGGACAAAGGGTACTTCTATACTGGACCCCAATCAAAAGAACCCTAGCAATGTTGGAAATTTTAGACATTGGGGAGGGGGCCTAGGAAGTTTATTAAAATTACTGAGTGCATTAAGAAAGTGAATGACGAAACTACTAGTTGTGTTCATAATAATAGCAGTGTGTTTAAAAACAAGCTCAAAGTCTTTATAATAGTTTCCAACATTATTAGGTGTTTCAACAAAACAATGACCCCAAACGAGCAACGTCTTGGTTCCAGACCAACAAGATTGACGTTATGGAGTGGCCAGCCCAATCCCCGGACATTAATCCAATAGAAAGCTTGTGGGGTGATATCATACATTCTGTTTGTGAGGCAAAGAAATGCAGAAGAATTGTGGAATGGAGTCCAATCATCCTGGAATACCTGTACACAGGTGACAGAAGTTGGTGAACTCCATGCAACACAGAGGTGCAGCAATTCTCAGAAACTAAACATCTAAATATCAGTTCGGTGCTTCAAAGGAAAGTAAAATCTGGAAACATTTCTCAGTTTATTCAGTAAATGTTTCAGTTTGTAAAGAAGAATGCTGACTGCTATTTTGAACAGCCTAATATTCTCTTTTCTTCACTTTCTGTAAAGGAATAACATAAATTTGATTAATATTTCTTCATGCTTTGATTTGGAATAAAATGTGCAAAGTTCCCAATGCATTTGCTGAATGGAAATAAAAGATATTATTAGGATTATAGGATTTTTACTTTTTTATACACACTGCTATCATTCTGAACACAACTGAACAATGCATGAAAATCCCACAGTTCTAGGAAATAAGGGTGAATATAAAAGTGCAATGGGTGCAAAGATCACCCCAAAAAGTCACTTGGCTTTTATTTAATTTATATGTTACACTTTTCGCTGGAGTTCCCTTTAAGTAACTCCATAAATTGGAGAAACATTGTGACCACTAATTTCAACCAAGGTCCACATTGTCTATAATAAAGAGGTCCAACAATCTGCAGCACATATGGCTCTGAGTTGTTGCAGATTTCCAGTCCTCGAGGGCCAGGACCCTGCACACATTTTTAGTTTTACTCTAACATATAATAATTAATTTTATAGGGTTCTAAGTTTAAGAAAGGAAGAGTGTAAAATCGATGTTGATATGAAAATCCTGACCTGTGTGTGGCCCTTGGGGCTGCAGTTGGACAACTCTGCCCTAAAAAACTATAAGGAACAGGTGAAGTGAATGAACCCGGTCAGAAATGCAGTTAGTGTGTCCCAAATGTCCAACTTAAAGTAATCATTTTAATAAATAGATGAGGAGGTGACAATGAGAAGCCAGCTATGTGTATTAGCCCGGTAATTAATATCCAGGAGCAGGTCATGTGATCCCCAATCATTCCCCACCGCCAACATTCTGCCATATTGCCTATTAGGATCACTTTTTTGCTGAGCTGGCAAATGCATCTCTTCCCAGGAGAACATAATCATACCCAGCTATGACACTTTATAAATCTGAACTATAATTTTCTATGAGATGCTTTAGATTGATGAGCATGAAAAGCTGTAAAAATATCAATAAAGGAAATAAAGTGTAAGAATTAAACCTTGGCTGGTTTTGACATCTAAGGAATATCCAGCGATAAATGTTTAATTCTGAAAGATGTCCCTGAAAAGTATTATAAATGGTAAGTATTCTTTTATTCTTCCATCAAAGGATAAACCTTCCATGGAGCACATTCATTCACATGGCAATGGCTTCTGGCATTCCAATAGCACCATCTTGTGGTGAAAATTGAGATTGCGCATAATTGAAAATGTGAGTGTTACTCTTGTCCATTGATTGCATTAAATGGATTGAAGCTGCAGGATGACCTTAACTGCCAGGCAGCTAGCTTTGCACACAGGTTAGCATAGACAGCTAACATATTCCATCATCAGACCCAATGTATTCTATGAGCTTAATAAAAAGGAGCAATTTATAGCCAACACGTTTCAGGAGCCATAAACCTCCCCCCACCGCTTCATCAGGGTCTCAATTGCAAGCATGTGCCACAACAGTCATTAAAGGTGCAATGATAGTGTCCTGGCTGAGATTCAAACCTGGGACCTAGTGCTGCAAAGGCCAGAGTGCTAACCACTAAGCCACCGTGCTGCCCTTTCATTAAACCTCCTCTCTAATTGGGGGCACTTAACATGACAGATTTGGACAAGCATTATTATTATTATTATTATTATTATTATTAAACAGGATTGTTATACCGGCAACGTATTCCGCAGCGCTGTACATTAAATAGGGGTTGCAAATGACAGACAGATACAGACAGTGACACAGGAAAAGGAGAGGACCCTGCCCCAAAGAGCTTACAATCTAGGAATATGACTGTACTTGTCAGTCAAGAATCATTTGTAGAAAAGTTGATGACGAAGCAGGACAACCTTGTTCTTTTGAAGGACAAAAAACAGAGACTTGCACTATACAATTTGGAGAATTTATATGTAATGGCTACGATGAATGCCACATTCCGAGACAGTATATGCAGCAGGATCTCCAGAATATCCGCAAAGGGCATTATTTTACAACGCAGTATCTTAGGACCAGAAGACGATTGTGGCCCTGCCAAAGCAGAAGTTTATGTAACGCTCCAAATAAGGATTTTCTTGGATCTATTTTTAACCATTTTATACTAAGCTCTTCGGAGGAGGGTCCTCAACTTCTCCTGTGTCGCTGTTTGTCATCTGCCACCCCTATTGAATTTACAGCGCTGCAAAATATGTGGGTGCTATATAAATACTGTTCAATATGAAAAAAATAATAACCAAGCAATGTACTTGACATACCCACTCTGTATATCAGCAGGTGAGGAGCTGAGCAGAAGATTTGTCTTCCAATTAACATATAAGAAATGTTTATACATGGAAGAGAAGACAAGCACTTAGCTGCAAATTGATTTAATATGAGCTAAAGCACGGTTAAAATGGATTTACAAGAGACAATTCCAAAAGGTATCAAAACAAAATATTTACACGCTTTATACAGATGGGTTGAATATTTTGTGCTACACTTTTTTTAGTTTGTTTTAATGCTACAGAACGGCACATGAAAAGCTTTAAATATGTAAAGCAACATTTGGTTGTTAACACCCCCCCTACCGTGTGAAAGAGGATGCTTGCACATTACAATTTGCAGTTTAATTTATCAATCTGAATGAACGTTATGAAATGCTTCCATACACGGCTGGATATTGTCAAGTAATGATTAAGGGTCTATTGTTATAGTATAGGGGTTTGGATGGGATGTCAATGAACAGATTAGACATACGCCATTTTTTTTTTCTCATGGTAATGCATTGTGCCTTGCAAAGTATGTCCATTGGCTGCACTGCCTTATTGTGGCACCACAATGCAAGAATACACACATGGTACAACAACCACCCTACTGCAGTGTTTTAGTACTTAAGCACTGCCTGGGATCCACAAAACCGAAGCTGAATTTGCTAATTTTCTTTCCTTTCACCTAATCAGCATGGTAATGGAACAATAAAAATAAATAAAAAATTAGAGAAGGTGAAAATCCTACATAGGCAGGCATATACACCACCCTAGGTCTGTATACAAATAAAAATGGGTGATGACATGAACTCCATAATAATGGGTGTTTGGAGTTAGTTATATGAGCAGGATATATCATCTAGAGCAGAGGTAGACAAACTCCAGCCTAGCCAGTATTCCAGTCTGGCCTAACGCCCCCCTAGTTATTTATTGTTGGATCCGGCCTTGAATTGTCACGTTATCGCGATATCATCACAGTAACCCCAATTACTATGCGTAAAGAGCAGAAGCAACGCGCAGCTACCAGTGTCCGGAAGGTTGACCTGGAACGTTGTGTCTTCAACCCCGAATGGACTGACGATTTATTCTTCGTCCGACACGGCAACAAAGCTGTGTTTAGTGTGCAATGACACCAACAGCAGTTTCAAGCGGTTGAATCTCAAAGGGCATTTCAATGCCAAGCACGCCCATAGGTACAGAGACTACACCGCGGAAGAGTGGAAGACCGTAGCTGCTCGCTTGCAGTCACGGTTGGAAAAAACCTTTCCTTGGACACCTCTGGCCTAGTGTGCCTTCTTGACCTCCTGAAATGGCCGAGTAGCCCAAAAAGTTTACTGACCCCTGATCTAGAGCAATGTTTCTCAAACAGTATTCCTCCAGAAGTTGCTAGGGATTACAATGAGCAATTTGTGTCTCTTAAGGCAGTTTAAGTGACCCCAATGATCTTTATAATTCTTC
>NW_027319043.1:0-4738 GCF_032062135.1 Pyxicephalus adspersus
ATCATATCTGTTAGGTATGAAACATGAATACAACTTTAATAAACAAAGTCAACATACCTAGGAAATAATGCTAATAAATAATAAAGCTCTATAGCTCTCTTGCTTGAAACAAATCAAGGCTGTGAAATGTGTCAAGGCTTCTCTGTTTACCTATGTATACCTTTCAGATAATAAATCAATTGTTAGGCAAGAGAAAAATGTATATTTATCATTTTAGACATTAGATCTGGAACTTGAAGTTTTGTGTTACCTATTGTTGGATACTGTGAAGACTTGTTTGTATATTAAAGAGGACCTATACTCTGCAGCTTGACTTATTCTATATCACTGACAATTATATGAACTATAGATCAATCAAACAGATCCAAAGTCTATTTTTACCTTTCAAAAATATATACAGAGAAATCATGGTCAGAACGTGTGATGCTAGCTTGTGGGCAAGGTGGCAACCTAGAAAAAAGGCAAATACCTGAGCCAACGACTGTGCTAGACCTGCATGTGAAAGGGCACTGTTGATTCGAGGATCAAGATTGACAGGTAAATATATTTAGTTATATGAAAATAAACTCTGAAATGCCATTATTTACCTGGATTCCAATTACTGTATATACTCAAGTATAAACTGAAATTTTTGTTTCAACTATTGGGAAAGAAAAGTCTCAGTTACAATCAGGTACACCACTAGATGGCATGTAAAGTGTGTAACAAGTTATTGCCTCCCAAAACATAGCATTATTTGTTGCACTTTACAGAAGGGCCTAGCTCCATCTACTGGTAGCCAACAACCACACACACAAGATCATTTATTATCACTTGACCCATCGTAGCCAAAAGTACAAAAACTTTACCCTTTAGTTTAGATGATATTGCAATGTGTGGATGAAGCATTTTTTTAAAAATCTTTAGTGAATATACACTTTTAAAGTCACAATCCACTCTAGGTTCAAACCATCTTTTTTGTATTTCAATATTTTTATGGAGTTTTAAACAGGAAATTTATAGAAGTACCTGGAGATGTTGCAACAATATGAAACATCTGATATTAAAAAGTCATAAATAAAAAACAATGGGTCACTTCTTATATTAACATCTTATTATTGTAACAGGAACAGGAAGGGGAAAAAAAGGAGAACAAAAAAGAAAAGAGAGGGAAGGAGAAAAAGGGGAGGAAGACTTCACAAGAACATTTTGAAAGATCACCTATCAAGTATTGTTGAAGGAGATCCAGGGCTCCCAGGAATCATCAAATTTGGCCAAGGAGAGAGTGTACCTGTCATTGATCATAACCCAATTCAATTTAGTGAAGATAAAGTCCAGAGGTATTGTGTTTGTTTTCCAAGCTTTGTCTACAGAGATTCTTTCTGCCAAAAGAATCCATTTAGCAAAATTTAACGCAGGTTTAGAAAGAAACCTAATTTTCCAAACAAGGCCCCATCCGGTAAGCTTGGAATCTCACTCTTTAAAACCTTGGAGATCAGCTAAAATGTCTCTGTCCAGAAGCGCTGCAAACTATGTTTTTTGATAAAATGGGGGAAGGGACTGAAATTATGTTGGTTTGTTATTCTATAATCCCTACTTAATCTGCATTCACCGGGACAGAAAATAGGGAAAATCTTTATAGTGGAATATATAAAAATAATAATTAGGCAACAAGTCCGATCATTCCCCATTTTATCTAGACAGGATTTTCCTGTTTTGTCCAATACCAGTTTTAACATTTCCTATACAAAAGGTGAAATCGGGTGAGTCGATAGCCTCTACAAAGTAAAAAAAGGAAAATGTATCAAGTGGTATTTTAACTAATGCTTTAAATTCGTTTTTCTGCTAAATTCAGAGATACAAAAGCCAGAACAAACCCATATTTGACTTCTAGATTAACTACAAGGAGTCACTAAAGAGGTCTTGTTAAGCATTATTGGGCAAAAATATCAAATTCATAAAATGAAAATCTGGCTATATCAAGTTAATCATTAAAAAACCAAAGAATGGGCGATAAATGCATCTGTTCTATTACAGATAATGAATAAAAGTGAGAATGTACATCTGGTCCAATCTGCACAATCATTATATAACAGAAGATTAATGAAGAAAATGTTAACTTGTTAGCTCCCTGATTTGCATGAAAATTCAATCAATGAAAATGAGATAAATCAGAAATCCCATAAAAAAATGCCAAATAACAGAAAACCAATTAAAGGGGTGGCGGGTTTTCAAAAATTCGGTTGGGGCAAATACAATACAGCACAGCCCTGCAATACATCTAAAGTTATTCACACTTTAGGGGTGGAAATATCACTGATGGAAATTTTACATATAAATCAGGGAATCTAGTTCTAGCAGGAACATTGTTTAAACACTCACGGGTCAAAGTTCTAATGCCCCCTTTTTTTCTGATCTGTTTCAGAACTCTCTCTACAAGCTTCCACCCATTTAGTTTGCATTGTGGGCACAAAAGCACAGCGGTACCAGATGCGTTGTTATACGCCTCACTGTTTTACAACTAGTTACAGGTTGTTCTACACATCTGTTGGTGACCTGCATGGGGATTTATACTGGGAAAAATAAGTTCTAAAGCTTCTTTACTGAGGAAACTTTGTCAAGAGCAGCAGGATAGGGCAGGTAGAGACACAATTAAAATATATGTATAGTCCAAATGTTTTGAAGAAATGTTAAATAGAGTAAGAAAAGTTTATTTAAATTTTGATGTTTGTTTTCTGCTGTGGATATTTCTAGTCCTGAAGATGCAGCAGGAAAATGAAACTTTCCTTTGGATGAATTTGTCTGAACTCTTTCTTTGCTAAAGGCCCAAAATGTGAGATATGCTGTCATTCTTGTCTTGGGAATAAAAAATGTAATTGTATGAAATAAAAATTCCCCAAAGTCTTCTTACTCTCCCCACAACAAACAAAACATCTCAACCTTTTAAACATGGGAGAACCCTTGAAACAACTTTCAGGTCTTAGGGAACCCTTGACAATAAATATGATATATCTATAATTCATAATACATCAGTGTGGGGATCAATGGAAAGAATACTTCCTACATTGTTGGGCACTAGAAAGAATGTTAGTCGTACAGATAAAAAAAAGATCATTGCTGTCAGTTACAACTGACTTTAAAGTTAAAAGTTGTTGATTGCTTAAAGAATACCTAGCAACCTCTCGAAGAACCCTGGTTAAGAAAAACTGCTTTAGGCTTGAGGGTAGGGAGGTTTTGCTGTTAGGGATAAGGTAATTAAAAAAAATTCACCTAACTTTGCCTAGTTAGGTCAGGAAGTGATGAGAAATGCTTTAATTAGTGATAGAGTGCAAAGCACTGTAAGCAAAGTAAGCAAAGGTCCAAGATACAATAACAGACCTTATTTCTTGTACCAGTATCACAGCATCAAGAAGTTAGGGAATATCGTCCCAATGGAGAATATAGAGAGATATGAAAACCTGGCAAAAATTTGACCTACTCTCTATCCAAAACAAAATGTTTTGATTTCGGCTTTGTGATGAATGTCCTAGTCATCAGGTGAGGAACATTTAGGATATTGAACCACTGTTGGTGGGCACATTTTTCCTTCCAAACAAGGTCAAAAGAAACTTTAGCTATGTTCCTTTTAAAATGATCTACATTGATCCTATTAAGATCAGAATTGCCCTGAAAATTGGAGCAGTAACATTAGAAGTATTCTTTTTATCAGTAAATATTCAGAATACTTTGTTTTGGTCCTAAACAGCTAAGTTTAAACTGGCAATGAGGTTGTGGTGCAGTTGCTGCTTTCTCATGCCAGTGAACCACTGCCTTGGGATAGATGCTACAAGTAGTGTCTACCTGCGGCAGCCCCATGGAGAATGATTGGAGGTAGCAGTGACCAGAACAGTACCACTCACTGCTTTCTGGTGTTAAATAAGCAAACATTGGTTCTTGGAGAACCAGCTCTGTATTGTGAGTGACAAGGTGCCAGCCTCCAGGAGTCACGTGGGATCATTTAATCCTGAAGCAGGTCCAAACCTGCCCTTAAGGTCATATTTGACCTTCGTTGGTCCACAAAGAAGAAGCTACTACAACCAAGACCTTCTAATATTTGTGATCACTTAATCAACTTTTTATAACACTGCTTACAGTGAAATAAAGTTTTTATATTCTCTTGTTTCCAAAGTCTTTACCAAGTATTCTTTAATTATGTTTCAGCTTCAAGAAAAATGTATTTATTTTTTTACTAACTGAATTAGGATCCTTCACCATGACATGTATTTTCTCAGCTAACAGTCACAAACTGCACAAGGGAATTGAAACTAAAATTAGATAAATGAATCGTTGAGCCAGCATTGGATTGTTGTATCTATAATTTTCTCCTTTTAAATAACATACCCAAGAAAAAACTTATTCCGTTTCAAGCAACAAGCAACTAAAATCAGTTTCAGCCCACAGGTATACAGTTTTAATTATGCATTCAGCTGAAAATAGATATGCATACAGTATTATATATTTTAGTTAATAGATCTGTGGGTTAGGCATGGGGTAGGGACTGAATTTTGTTATTAACTAGAAGCAGACAGCCTAAATGAGAACACCAAGACAGGCCTCCCTGTGGTTTGTTCATTTACATAACGATTAAACTACATTTTTAAGTTATGGAGGATGCCAGGTGTTGTATACCAATGCCTAAAGACAAAAATAAAATGACAAAAAGCTGGCTTCTGTATGTCGAATATGATTGGCTTGTTGTGACCAGTCAACCTTTTTTTTT
>NW_027319044.1:0-4736 GCF_032062135.1 Pyxicephalus adspersus
TTTTTTAGTACAATGGGACAAGCAGAAAGTTTTTTTTATGAAATTTGCAAATATTATGCTGTGTGCTGTACTTCGGAAGTGGCACAGGGCACCACACAGGATCCTCCTCCCAGCACTTGGCTGCAGTGAGATTTTCAGGCACTGATAGTGTTGTCATTGATAATTAAAATCATTTTTTAGTGAAATTATCCATTTTTAAGTAAAAAAAAAGCTGGACTAAACTCGGGGAAAGAGAGGATACGTGGTTTGGAGGCTTTAATAAAAACTGTAAATTATGGGGAACAGATGACCTGTGTTCCAATTTTGTGCGCAATGAAATGTTTTACACGTCAAGTTTGTTTACATAAAGAAACTTGTATTTTATGTTTTTTTCCAAAAACGTTAACATACAAATTATTTTTTCATACATACATACATGGACTTACAATGACTTATCAAATACATAGAAGTCATATATACAGTCATCCCCTGTAAGAGTACATATACGTATTTTCAGCTTTTCAGAATGGTACATTTTGGTTAGCAACACACAATAAAGCACACAATAAGATGTAGCGATAAAACTTTTTACCACAAATTTACATCATTAACATAGGTGTCAGATATTGAACATTGAAGGATTTTGGTCGATAATAAGCACATTTAGATTTATATACAAGAAGTATACAACAGTTTTTATTCAAACTGAACAGTCAAAGGCAGTTAGACATTTACTTCCCATGTCCTGAGTGGGGGTTGGGTATGCAGGAATAGCAGAACTAGCAGAAAATGGCTTTTCATATATGTTTGAGATGCATGTGAAATGCACTATTCATGGGTTTCCATTGCATTTTTAATGTTTTGGAATAAAGAAAAATAAATAATTCATGAAAGAAGCAACAATAAAAGTGAACACTGCTCCATGCAATCCAGTGCAACATTTATAAAATGCATTCCAGATCCTTTGAAAAGTTTGGAAAGCACTTGTGAGAAACAAAGCATAATACATTATGAATGCTAACAAATAAAGTATATATAAAAACCTAATATTACAGTTTACCAATACTTAGATGTGGTGGTTGCATTAGTTGTCTTATTTTCAATGGAAGTACAGAAAATGCATGTTATTCAGAAAAGCAGTGTCCTTGTCACTTACTATGGAAAGAACTGGAAGAGAATAGTTTTCTTTTTTTCTGTAATCCCATGAACTACTATGTTCACAAGTAAACATCTGCTGCCGCTAGAGAAATCGGGCCATCAAATCCATATGGGCAATTGACCCCACTAGTACTTTGTACTCTGCCAGGTCCTAACATACTCAAATGTGCAGAAACAGGAGGAATTCTGCTAAACAGAAAGGCTAGGTGTACACTTGCAGTGAGGTAGTGGTGTTTTTACCGCTTCCTCACACCAGGAACCACTCCCTCTCTACATGGTATCTTCATAGCGAATCTTGACACGTTTAGCACACTTAGTGCTTACTTGTTATTGAGATTTACAAAGGCAGATCATAGGTACTCCTACAAATTGGAGAATGAACTGAGTGGCAGAAATTGTGTTATTCACAGGATTAGCAGCTAAAAATAAAGAAGAGTTTGAAATAGGAAAACAAATGGATCCACTTTATGTAAGGATTGGTAAAAGTGCAACAATATATATATGTGTGTAATTATATTGTGTTTATATATACTTTACTTTGTCAACAAAGTCAACCGTGCCTGTTCAAGCAAATAATATTTAGATAGAAAAATGATAGTGTCGATTAATCAAGCCTGCGAATCTGAGATTTACTGAAAGCAACAGAGCTTTTATGTAATTCATAAAACAAAATTCACTTACTCTGAAGTGTATGAAGTAGTCGGTATATTCAAGGGTTCACTAAACAAAAAAAAGGGAAAAAAACACAATCAGATTTTCATACAATTCCTAAAATGATGATGGACAGTCCATAAAACATGTACAAGTATAGATTGTTTACTAGTCTGACCAAGGCTAGATTTACATCTTTGCTGGAATATAGGAAAAAACATTTCAATCAAGTGGTGGTACCAGACTGCTACTATTCCTATGCAGTACTTTGGTGTCCATACATTGTGAATGATGTTTAGACACAACAGGCACTGCCTCCGATTAGTCTCCTTTGTACTTAATTTTATTGTCAAGAACACTGAATCAGTGCCATCTTGCAGAAACCTTAAAGCTCCGACTTCCCTAGTAAAAGAGCCCATCATTTTACCACAAACACCATCTTTGTCTCCAATTGTATGTCTACAGAAGGTTGGGGTTCTTGTAGCTCCCTCCCCTCCAATGGTGTAGAACCAGACCTTATGTATACAATATAAATTTTGTTTGCTACATCTCTACACTTTCTGTACATGAAGTCTGTTGCCATTATGTGATAAGGGTATAAAAACAGGTTCAGCCTATCCATAAAGGATCCATGCAAGAAAACAGGTAGGGGAAAAACAAAATCTATGAAAGCAGTAACTGAATAATTGCAAATGAAAAAAACATTTCTGATAAAGGAGGGGGAGCTTCTTTAATGAGCAAAACTGGAATTTTGGGCAGGGTCCTCTCCTCCTGTGTCATTGTTTGTATTTGACTGTCATTTGAAACCCATATTTAATGTACAGCGCTGTGTAATATGTTGGCACTTTTTTTTAATAAAGTTTAATAAATATAACTAATAATAATAAAAATATTATTATTAATAATAATATAATAATAATAATAATAAATCCTTGTTCCCAAAAAAACATTTCTAATATTCTGTTTAACACAAAGCTCAAATTTTATTTACGAGATCCAACAAACAGGCAATTTATGAATTATAAATCCTTTCAATTAATTTACGAAAAATGTAATGTAAAGATAGGCCAATTGCGTCCATGAAAAAAGCACACTGTTCATGAAACACAGTATTTATTCTTTTTTCAGTGCATTTCTAAACGTTCACACAACATCTTGTTTTTTACATTAATGCACCACTGGCAATAAAGAAATGATGAAACAATGGTTGGAGTTTAAATCTTTTTTATGGGCATTTGAGAGGTTTGTAGTAAATAAGGCATACCCGTGTGCAGAAAAGAATGCAATCCAAAACACGTTTTAGTAGTTTCAAAAGCTGGCAAGACTAGTTCCTTTAAAGTTGTAAAAATGTGAGTTGGTATGTCAGCATTTTATACACAGATAACTCTGAATGTTTTTCAGGCCTAACGTGTACATGGTCACTACTGACAGTCCGGATTCCTGGGACAAGGAATGTGACTGTTCCTGTGACAACACCTCAAGATAAATACATAAAGATAGATGGACTGTTACTGCTAAGCAAGAATTCGTGGTATGCCCCTGGTAAATACGTGCTGGGTAGCTTGTAGTTGAAGTAATATTTAGAGATCATTTAATGAATCTGTAACTATGTAACAGTGAGCGCCCCAAGGAAAAACATAAAATTATTACTTGAAGTATATCTAAAGATAACATTTTTGTTTTGTTTTGAGTAGTGATAAATCAGAACCTTGTCAGGATTTTATTGCTATCTATATCTAGTGATTTTGGGTAGCAATATTAAAAAGGTAGGGGGTAGTAGAGATAAGTGGTGTTTTTTTTTAACATAATTGGCAATTTTGGCCTAATTTTTCATTTACAAAGTAAGGTAAAATGAAAGAAACTGTGCAGTGTATAAATCAGTATAAAGCAGGAAGAATGCCTCTGCCATTTCCTCAAACTTCCAATGGGTCCACGAAATTTCGGCGAACCAATTTCGCTGACCCATCGGAAGTCCCAGGAAATCAGTACGAAGGATTTCCAGGGCTGCATTCATTCATGCAGCCCTGGGAATCCTCCTGTGTGCAATACCAGTGGATTTCCAGTGCACTGGAGGTTAATTAACTTCTGGGAATCCTATGTGCAATCCCCGGCACTAGAAGTTAAAGACAAGTCTCCCCATTCAAAACCTCTAGTCCTCTCTGATTGGCTGAGAAAAAGAAAATCCTGATGAAGCATGGCTGCATTCATTGATCAGCACTGCCTGTGATTTTTTTTTTTTTAATTAAAATTCAATCTCGATCAGTGAATTTACACTGGCCGTTCTCGCCTACAATTGCAGTAAGCAAGAACAGCGAAATTCGCTGTGAGATCGAGTTTTAAAAACTTGCTCACTTATCCCTAGTTGAAACATTCTAAGCATAAAATACAGACAAAAATGGCGACTTACATCTTTGATATAGTTCATCTCTTCTTTCAGCTGATGTGATGACCATTCATAAACAACCACCTCATTCTGATGATCGTTTTCAGCCCTTTGTACAACTCCATAAACAACACCATGGGATGGGGTTGCTGAAGATGGAGGGTTTCTAGGCACAGTATAAAGGTGCTGGAAAGAAAAAATAAATCTATATAAATTCAGAATGTTTTATATATTCGCATCTCTTCAACCATTTTACCTCCCTATTTTTTTTAGTTCGATATTAACCTGATACTGTGTAATTCCTACACCTAAATACTAATTTTACCAAGAAAAAAAATCTAATTATTATATCTTCTTGAAGCTTATGTTTCCTGTCATCACTAAGGGTTCTATTTATAAATCTTCATTTTCAGGCAATCTGAAAATCCTTCAAAGAATCCCTGGTGGGAATCACCTTCTACCACTTCCCACAAAGGAATGTTTGAGGGAAAGTCAGATTCCTTGTTTTAAAAATAGAGCACTAGGTGTTGACTTTGATTGACTACTAAGTGAAAGGATGTCTCCA
>NW_027319045.1:0-4735 GCF_032062135.1 Pyxicephalus adspersus
GAAGATGTTGGTTAAATAAATAAATGGTAATGTGAAGGCTGAAATATTGAAGCCTGGGTTATTGATCACATAATCTGTTGAAGAAGACAATCTAATCTCTGATTGGCCCATTCAGCGCATTAATTTTTTTCCTTTTGTTTATTAGCTGTCCGTGTTTCTTGTTCATCAAAAAATTCTATTCCATGGACCGAACATTCTGCCCCTCTACAAGACAACAGATTTTATCGCAATCCTCCCCTCCTGGAAGATGTGACATTTATGGGTGACATTTATTTGAAGGAAATCAAAGCTTTGGAAGATTCACGCTGATGCAAAAACACTTGTAAATATCTTCAGTAATTTAATGTTAACTGCTCAATTCTAATTAAATTAATGGACCCTCAACACTCTGCAAGATGCAGTGCATGGATTCAGCTACCACTGGCAAAACTATTTATAATAAAGTGTTGGAATGTTACAGAATTCTCAAGGTGTTGTTGGAAGATTTTATTGTATTTGTATCTCTTTTATTATATAATTGTTACAATTCTGTTAGATGCAATAATATAGGGAATGTTCACTTAGCTTAGTGAGTAATTTTATCACTATAAGTATTCAATCATAGGCAAAAGAAATCAAATAATTCTAATAAAATAGCATTATAAGAAAAGACAGAATAACTTTTGCAGCATTGTAACATTGGGAAGCCATCACTCATATGTAGTCTTTGCAAGAATAAAACAATTTGATGTGAAGTGTGCACAGTACAGTATATCTCGTTCTAATATATGAACTTGTATATGCTACAATAGTGTATCTTAGCCAGGGGTCCTCCAGAGGTTGCTGGGGGTTCCTTGAGCAACGAGCAGTTTGCACCTCTCAGGTCAGTATAAGTGACCCCAATGATCTTTTTGGCTATCTGTAAGGGTGACATTCTTCCCACTGACCAGCAATGTAAGAGCAATTCCTCTCACTGACCACCACACTAATATACTGTGATCTGTGGATATAATAATTATAGAAGGGGTTCCCTGATGACCTGAAAGTTATTTCAAGGGTTCCTCCAGGTTAAAAAGTTTGAAAAAGGCTGAGCCACAACATTTCTGTCTCATCACTGTGCTGCTCCTCCTACATGTGGGGGGTGGGTCCCTGACAGCTGGGGGCGGGTCCCTGACAGCTGAAGCTCAGAGCAAATGGGTTGAAAGATACTAGCTCAGACATCTAGTGGAGAAAAAGGAGTAGTGCAGATGACAAATCTAAACTAGAGTTGAGCATTGCAGCAGAAGCTACTTTATTTTTTTTGTCTGTTAATGAGCAATTTTAGAGTACTATATATATGTGTGTATATATATATATATATATATATATATATATATATATTTTTTTTTTTTTTTTTTTTTTAATAAACAATTGAAAAACTGTTTGTGGTTGTATGTGGGAGGTTGGGATAAGTATTCGATGTGTTTCCTGTTTTTGCACATTTTTCCAGGTGGAATATTCTTCCATCACATTATCTGATCCTTTTCCTTTATCAGCAGCTCTCCTGTGACACATTCAGGAGCATTCAGCTTTGTAGACACAATTTTCGATGGAATCCAATAAGCAGCGAGTGAGACAGATCCAATTATTTTCAATTCCACTGCAGTGGTTCCCAGTCAGCCATTCCGCTGTCCCTTACAATCTGTCCGCCTGAAGCGCCCCCTGTCTGCCGCTTACCTTCAGCAGCAAATGGAGATGCTGAGGAAATTCTGTTTTATCAGATGTTTTCCAGGCTTTGGCAGGACTGCTGCTCCTGCAGGGGCCGTCCCCTGGACCCCACGTTCCCTGATGAGGTAAGAAATCCAAAATGATTGCTAGATTAATCAATGCAGATCAGAACACTGCTTCTGTTCTGGGTGATCTTTGTGAATTATTATCTCATGATGTATTCTCACTGCCAGGGAATAGCAAACAGCAACACAGGAAGGGTTTCCTATGGGTTTGCAGTTACTTTTTGGGCCAGTTTGGTGTCAATATCTGTATATTATTAATAATATACAGTATTTGTATAGCACCAACATATTACACAGCGCTGTACAAAGTCCACAGTCAAGTCCCTATGTATGATATATAATGTGGATTTCAACAAAAGCTCAAAACTAAAGTGGATCTAAACCCAGTCACTGAAATCTCGTCTAAGTGGCTTTTATTCTTTTCAAATATGACCTGCCATAAGGATTCATACTCAGACATTTCCTGGTATAGGGTGACAACTGTCTACCAATGGTGCTGCAACGCTGTCACTCTGTCAAGTGCGCCCCTGGTGGAGACTACAAGCATCAGCCCTGGAACACTGAAGAGGATTGATCCATCAGAAAGTTGTATCAGAGTAAAAATGTGCAGCTGATGCTTCAGCACGAGCATGTAGACAGGAAGTGGTTAAAAAGTTACAAAAAGGGATAAAAAATGATAACAGTATTTTATGGAAATATACACAAGACAGATAAAAAATAAAGAACTTGCAGATCTTGTCTTTAATTTGTAATATAATGGCAGCACGGTGGCCTTTGCAGCGCTGGGTCAAAGGTTCAGATCTCAGCCAGGACACTATCTGCATGGAGTTTGTAGGTTCTCCCTGTGTTTGTGTGGATTTCCTCCGGGTACTCCGGTTTCCTCCCACATCCCAAAAACATGCAGTTAGGTTAGTTGGCTTCCAAAATTGACCTTAGATTGTGTTAAAGACATATGACTATGGTGGGGACATTAGATTGTGAGCTCCTTTGAGGGACATCTAGTGACATGACTATGGACTTTGTACAGCGTTGCATAATATGTTGGCGCTATTTAAATACTGTGTAATAATAATATATTGATATATTTGTGCATTTTTTATATATGAATAGTTTATATTAATTTGTTCAGTCAGCCCAGCTCATTCTACATTGTTCCGCTCTCCATAAGAAAAGCCAGTATGCTTTTTAAACTGACCATAACCTGTATTAAATTATGGAAATAAAGCAAAAGACCATAAAACATTCATGAATTTAATAAATGTGATTAATTACACCCAATCATGTATACCAGGGGTGCCCACACTTTTCTGGCTTGTGAGCTACTTTTAAAATGACCAAGTCAAAATGATCTACCAACAATAAAAATGCTAAACATATTTGATTTATATATATACGGAGTATGACACATAGTGACTGGAGAAACTGAGACATTGAATGGCAGAACATTGCACAGACACTGCACTACAAGACTATAGTTACGGGAAAACTACAGCTCACCTGTCATAGGAGAATGACGTGCTGCACAAGAAATAGAACTGCTAATCTTTACAAAGGTATCTCGGTAACTGAACGTGGACACCGAGCCTGAACTGACTGGGTGGCCCAGCACTGCTTAGCTCAGACTGCCCTCCCGCCCTCCCTGCCTACCCACCCCCCCATCGGTACACAGGGCTCTCACGGACTGAAAGACATCCCCAGCATCCCTATAGACGTACAGCAGGGCTGCTGGTAAACAGCATGGAGGAGTTAGCCAGGCTCCACGATCGACTTTGCGATCGACCAGTAGATGGCGATCGACATTTTGGGCACCCCTGATGTATACCATTTATAATGTTTTACTGCTCACCTCCCTAAGGCAGCAGTAAGTCCTCCTCCATCAAAGCCGCCCCCGCTCCAGCATCCAAGTATAGCCAGATATGCTCTTTCTAGGTGTGGGCCTCTGCCATCTGCTGGTCACACTTTAAACTGCAGAACAAGAATTCTTTACTGTGACCTGGTGGATTTAGGATCAGCAGCTAAGATTAAAGGTTTACCACTGGTTCCTATACCACCGTATCCTGCTTGCTGTATCTTTTCTAATAAGCTGACAATGAGTTCAAGCATTACCTGCTGTTCCTGCTTGGCCCTTCTGCCTTTGATACAATTCTGCTAAATTTCCTTCAAGGTCACAAACTGCACACAGCGCCTCCCCTGGAGGGAAATAGATTGGCACGTGGCCATTTAGCCTATACCATTCAGCATCCTGCTGATTTTAAATAGATCTATCCAATTAGAGTGAAAAATAAATTCTGCTGATTGCAAAATTATAGGTGTGACTCAACAGGAAGAGTGTTGGACCTCTGCGGGGAGACCACTGCTTTCACACAGGGTCCTTTTCTGCAGCATGCTTGCAGGTGATTAGGCTGTGGCTGCTTTCTAATAAAACTATATTCAGGGAAGCACTGCTGTGTTAATGCCACTCACAGACGGCATCATATATGGCATTTTACCTGCTTGTAGTTCTAATTCAAACTGCACTTCACAGCTGAGAATGAACATGTCATGCAGTTCAGATAATTCTGAGTGTATGATGGAAATGCTTAAGGGGACGAAAGCAAGATGATATCCTGAAGAGTAAGTAAATGAATCTGAGCAGCAGAGGGAGGTAATGGGTGAGCAGTGGGATGGAGAATGAAGAGCAATAGAAAGATATCAAGAGAAGGCAACAGAATTGTGTGCAAGTGACTGAGAACAGAGGTGACTTGGAATCGATCCGGCTTCCTTGATCAGGGTCACACTTGCGTACCGGAGGACTGGAAATAAAGTCCAATGGACCCAGTGATTTGCCTCCATTTGTTTTGTTGTGCCATATAGGGGATCACAAGACAGCCTGGTCCTCTGGTGGATCCCACATTCCTCCCAAAATTGTGCAAATGTGCCAGGAAAGCTATGTCATCCGGTGAACCCTACTTCTCATTTTCACTGGTGGGCCCCGGGTCTCTGGT
>NW_027319046.1:0-4734 GCF_032062135.1 Pyxicephalus adspersus
TATTTAAGCAATGGAGCTTGGTAACTGGGGCAGCACACTGATTCGATTTTCACCTTCTTCTATCTTCCTATAATTACTTTATATTTGTTGGAAGGAGAAGTGAAAGGTTGTCAGTTGTCTGTGTCTATCCTGGAATGATGTTCCTCATTTCTTGTCCAGGGTCTTAACAGGGGCTTTATAACATTTACAACACATCAAAGGCAAAAAAAATATGGAGGTCCAGCCTTATTCTTCAGCACACCGTTTGTTCCAAATTGGTAACTGGACAACTCTGGATGGCCAATGCCAGTTGTAAAGCTACTGAAAGTCACATGACCTAACACATAATGGTAATAAATGGATCAGAATCTGCACCTATACCCACCCAACTTGCACCATCTATGAGGACAGTTCCAAAATGTATTGAGTTGGGTTTGTTGGAGATTCCATTCCCACAGTAATTTCTACTAACACACACTACAATTTCATTGGACCTTTGAATTTTATATATGGCATCTGAAAAATGTTTGTTAAACCCTGAGTACATAAATGATTGTGTTTTGCCAGGAACACCTTCTACAGCTGCTTTATTCAAACAGCAACTTTTGCTGTCATTTTTGACTGATAGGAACTGCCAGCAGGTTCTTTAGGTGCGAGATATTGTTTCACTGTCAAGTTGCTTAGGTATAAAGTGGAAATCTAGAATCAGATAGGTGGTTATTGCAAAAACAAAAAGGCAATGTCCCTTCTACAATAACTGTTCCTTCCTCCCTGTTTGCTGCTCAGATGTCAAATTTTGCTTAGCTGGTCATTTGCAGCTCAGCAATGGTTGTCAGGAAAAGCCAACAATCCCAACATCCCTTAAGTGTGCCATGAATGAATTCCGGTTAGCCTGCTCTGGAGTTACATTATCCCGATAAGGCCAATCAAAATGACTGAAGATCACTGAAGAAGGAAGATGGCAGTGCACTGCAATGGAACTGGGTGGGAACACTTTTTTAGGTTAACTCTACACCAGATATGACTTTGGCTTTGACTATGGCTATCTTGTATAATGCTGACCCCATGCATTTTACTAAATGAGATAGTTCTCAGCAAATGCATGCAGTAGAGTGTTGTAGCAACACACTGCACTGCACTCCTGATTACCATTTCAGATGAAGAAAGGTCTTGTTCGGCTGTGGATCTTCAACCAAATGACAATGTGAGGGAGCTAGTACCACATAGGAAAGTGCTAACCATTCTCTTTGCAGGGGCACCTTTTAATTAGAGCCTTAAACCCTAAAAAGATGGACAGGTTGGATTTAAATTCAGAGTAATTTTTCATGGTCTGTAAATACATTATTGCATTCATTGACCATCCTAGGAAGTGCTGAGTCAACATGTCTTAAAACCCGTCTAATTATCCCGCTTTAGCTTTAGGAAGTGCACCAACCAGCAAGCAAAGAGTTATATAATCCGCAAGGCTGCCATTGTCACTGCAATTCCTCCATCCCCTCAATGTTATCTCTTTCGGCCTTGTGTCGCTCTTTTCTTCCTTCACATCATCTCACGCCGCTCTTTCAAGAGGAAGAATGTTCGGCTCGGCACAATTTGCTAAGTGGCTGCACATTTCCTGCAGATACTTTTTTATTCCTTTTTTTTTTCTGCTGGCTTACTTTGCATATGAGAACATGTTTCTAGGAGGGCCTGATAAGAGGATTCGCCAAAGTCAAAGTTCCACTCCGCAGATGCGTGTTATTATCCCTGAAATTATCACAGCGCACAGAGAGAGGAGGAGAGAGACTCCCGCCAAGTGTAGAAACAGAAAGACTTCACATTCATAAGCAGAAAGTTTTACTAACAATATGAAGGCATTCAGATGATAAAACCAAAGTTCTCAGGTAGTAGACGGCGTTATAGTAATAAAACTACCTTGAAGTTTACAGAAGTTAAAAAGACCATTTCGGGTCTAAACAAATGAAAACTTCAGTCCCCTGCCAAAGAAGAAGTATACTCACCTCTCCATGGGCCAGATTCAATAAAGATCTCCAAGACCGGAGAAGATAAACTATGGGAGAACCTGGGTCAATCTCCAAACCTGGAATGGATCCGGTCTAAGATTGGAAGATATACCAACTACTAGACAATGCTGGGTTCTTCCATGATAGTCCGTCTTCTCCATCCTTCTGAACGTGTCCATGTTTCAAACCTTTTTCTTGTAAGGATCTTTGGCATTTGACACTTCCCTGTGCTATTTTCCCTTCTGTACGTCCTGGTTCCTTTCTTTGATTGAAGCATAAGGACAGTAAAATAGAGCAACAATCCGGCCAACACTGGTATCTGACACTCATAGATATGTTACATGGCTAAGTCACCCAAATCTTTATTGCAATAGGGGCAATTTGCTACAAAATTTAGGTTGTTTACCTTGCAAGGGATAATTCACTTACCTAAACAAATGTAAAGATATTTTGTTAAGAATTATTATTAGAATATGCAAGGAAATGTAAAAACTATCTTTGATTGCACACGATTGGATGGTTGAAGTCAGCAGCTTCATCTCACCTACTAAGCTCAGGCAGATATCTTTTGCAAGTTCTCTTTGAGCTCAATTGATAAAACCGGTAATCCGACATTCCCTCAAACATGCCCTGGTGGGAATCAATCATGCCATTGAAACTTATAGACCAATAGGGATTTGCCAAGTTTAATTAAACAATTTCAACATTTCGGTTCATTCTCGTACTTCCGCATTAACTACAATAAAAGTGAAGTGATCTGTTTTCAGTCGTCTCCACCTCTAGAGGTACTAACGGCTGTTAAAACGATGGGCCTTAAATTAGCTAGGAATCATCTTACCTATCTGGGAGTGTAAATTTCCTGTAATGTTCCTGACATGTATAAACTAATTTATGCCCAACTCATGGTGAATATTCTGTCTGAACTGGCTAATTGGAAAAATGTACCCTCGTTCTTTATAAGACATTGCCATTTGATAAAAATATTTAGTTTTGCAAGGTTACTTTACCCAATGCAAACCTTGACTTTTCTTTTACGTCATTCGGATGTTAGCAGACCTCACTCAGCTTTTGTTTCTTTTTTGTGGCAAGGCAAAACTCGCTAAATTGTCACAATCTAAGCAGAGCCTGGGAGTGAACTTTCCTGACATATGAAAATATAATCTGGCGTGCCTTTAGCACCATGTAAAGGATTGATGGCACAGAACATCACATTATATGGTGGTGAAACCTGAGTCACTGCTGGTACAACCCTGGTCTCTCTGGGGCAAAAGGATGAATACATCTTACGCGGCTAGACCCCGCAAAATTCGTACTAATTTGCTTCTATATGATACCCTCTTTGCCTGGCAGGAATCAAAATAATTGTATCAATGCCAGTTTGGATTCACCACGGCTACTCCCATACGTAACACTCCAAGCTTCACCCAAGGATTGTTATAAAAAGCTTGAGGTTTCAGAGAGCAAAATGGTCTAACATCTCAAGGACATCTACTAGATGATCATAATCACTTACTCTCTTTATATATATTGACGGCTAAATTTGCTCTTCCCTCATATCAATTTTTGTACTATTTACAGGTGAAATCCAATGTTTCTGGAATGTCTGGAGTTATTCCTAATGTTGTGTTACCACCCTCAGTGCTGCACCTCCTAGGTACACCATCCTCCAATCACTCAATCTCTAATATATACCCTTTGATGACGGATAGCACTTCAGATACAGAATCCCCACTATCTTGGCTCTCGTTAGGGAAGGAAACACATCAAAAAATGTATCAAAGTTTACAGTGAAAAATCAAAGTACGGGTTTATACAACTTCAAAAGGATATTAGAAAGTCAGACGAGTATTCGCTATCATACCGGTACAAATCGGAGGCCAGGCAGGTCACAGACAAATTGTTTGATGTTCAGACCTTATGTTATTGGGATTATTATACAATATTGTGCCAGTCAGATAAGATTTAGAGGTAAGCCTAATAACTCGCAGTTTAGCCCTTATTAGTAGAGGGCAAATTTAGTATTTGCCTCAGCAAAAAAAAAAATAAAAAATGAAAAACTTCCAATTTACACATTTATATATTACACATTATCCATTTTGTTGGATTGTACTGAATAAAAATATTACATGATTGTGACGTAAAGCGGAACTAAACTTGTGTGATTCACCTGTCCGCGTTCCATAGCAGGGTGCCGCCATCTTCCTTTTTTTCCCCCTATGGCTATGCTGGTTGGCCATGCTGGTAAGACGTAACTCCTGTGCGAGCGCAAGAGTTGCCGGGAATTACAGGTTTTCAAGGCAACCAAAAATAAGGCTACACATTACGCAGCTCAACTTTGCCACCAGAAACCTGAAGCAAGACGATAAGATGCATTACTGATCTTAATAATGACCTGCTTGATCATGGAAACTGAAACATGCAACACTATTTCCACTTTAAAGGAAAACAATACCTTCACAGTAAAGTACATTTATGCTCAGATCTGTACCTAAGATATGTATATGGCACTCCCATCTTTATATAGAGATACTGTACTTACCATTGCGCCCCAGGTCCTCTCTGCCAGCTCTCCAGTTGACACTTGCAAGGTATGGCAAGCAAAAGTATTTGGCTCCCATAGAATCCAATGAGTGCTGGAATTACTTACAGGTTGGCACTTGCACATGGGCCACCATTATTATTATTATTATTATTATTATACAGTATTTATATAGCGCCATCATATTACGCAGCGCTGTACAGAGTCCATAGT
>NW_027319047.1:0-4733 GCF_032062135.1 Pyxicephalus adspersus
AATTCCTTTTAACATCAGGGAAGAGGAGAGTACATATGTATTTCATATTGTCAAAGGGTCAACTATTTTACAGAGATTTGAAAACACACGGAGGTGGAAGAAAAGAAGATGATATAACTGCAGATAATTAAATATACAGTAATAAGCTCAGAATTTGTAAAATATTATAGTAGAACCTCGGTTATCTGGCACCCACAGGGAATGGCCAATCCTGAATAAGTGTAGTTTCCAGTTAACTGAGGTCACTCTGAAACTGAAGTTTCTCAGGCATTCAACTTCAAACTTGAATGGGGAGACTTGTCCTCATTCATGTCTTATGCTGAATGGCTGAGAAAAGGGAAACCCAACTGTCATCAGGGTTTCCCCTTTCTCAGCCAGTCACGGAGCAGAGCAATCAGCGGAGCTCTGCTCTCCTGACTGCTCCACCCTACTGATTGCTCCCAAAGGCTTAGCGGAGTTGTGGTATGTGTTCTTGGATGTAGAATTTTCCGGTTATCTGAGTTCCGGATAACCGAGGTTCTACTGTATATTGTCACTATATAGCATAGTCAACCATTCCTGTGATTTCTTTTCATTTCCTGCTGTTGCTACAATCTCTTGAATGAGATGCGATGGGCAAAAAAACTGACAGGGGTTGATCATTCTCTACAATGTTGAAAACAGGTTTTGACTGAGGATGTCATAGGAGACATACAGTAGCTGTGACTGCTGGTTACACATCACTGGCCTGTTTTGTAGCTGCCCAGATAACTGCTACAACAAAGCCAAATAAAGGAATAATAGCTTGATGAAAAATTTTCAAACAATTATGCAACAATTTAATGTAGCTGTGAGTTTGTCTTAAACCGTTGCCTACCATGACATTAAGGACACATCCTAGGCTGTCAAAGTGTTACCAGAAACTTTCTGTCCTTACCGTTTCCCATATTACATGTGTGTTGGTTAAATCAGACAAGGATTAAAACTACAATAGCAACCCAGATAGAAATAATTAAATCCTTATTAATAATATTATATCAGAGGTGCCAAATTCATTTGCATCAAATGCGGACAAACATTAACCCCTCTGGCTGTAATCCCCGGTGTGGCTCGGGGTGAATTTTTTGTATTAAAAGCAGTACCCCCGAGCCGCACTCAGGGTAGCGTTGTAAAGATCCTACCTGCTCCCCACCATCCAGCGGCATCCTCCAGCGATGCCGAACGGCTTCTGTGTCCCCTGGCATCGCATCCCCGGCGTAATCGATTGGATGCGCAAATCGTTAGTACGCTGGGGAGGTGTGGCCTGCCGGGAAATTTAAAAGCAGATTACACTGCTTTTAACACTGATCACAGTGATAAAAATAAATCCAAATAATAAATAATTAATACTAATTTAACAATATTGCCCCCTAGTTTGGACTGAATTCAGTGTTATTGATTTGATTAATTTATTAAATTAAATGTATTGTTATATTATTTTTTATATTTATCATTTATAATTATATATTTTATTATAATTTATGATTTGTGTTTCAAACTTTATCATACCCAGGAATTATTACTAACCATTACAGGCCATTACAATAATAAAAAACAAATTTCCATGCAATGTACAATGTACTGCTTTTGACTTTAAAAATACTGACATAATCAGATCGCCAGGGAGGTTAACCTACAATGACTCCAGACTGTGGAAGACATGTTTATTTCAATAGTAAAAATGTGAGCTGTCAATGTGAGGCAAGAATCTATAACGACAATGTTTAGACCAGTGGTCGCCAACCTTTTCAGGTCCATGGACCACTAAAATCACCGTCTCCCAACCGCGCATTTGCAGGGGGTCGGGTGACACTCAAAGGGGGAGAACCCCCCCCAGCGTGACATCATTATGACATAACCCCGCCCACTCCCCCATCGCAGATCTGAGCCAGCAATGGGGGAGTGGGCGGGTTGTGTGCAGGGACACAGCCCACCCACCTTCCTGAGCCTGGGAATTGCTCGGGGTTAATGGTCTGCAACTCAGACCAGAGCTACGGACCCCAAAATTTTCCCACGTACCACCAGTTGGCGACTGCTGGTTTAGACTACAAATGAAGTCATTTTTTGAAGTGGTTTAGACTACAAATGATGTCAAATGAAGGTGATCAGTACTGACAAGAAGAAAATATAGTAATAACTATATCAGATTCTGGGTGTCAGGTGACCTCCAAAACTTTCCTCAATATCATGTAGCTTTGTGTAGGACAGCTGGTCCTGCATTGTGCATGATGATGTCAGGGATTCTGCAAGTGGCAAAGACAAGCAGCTGTGGGGAATATTTTTTCTGATATGTCCTGGACTAGTGTTCCCTGACCTTTTTAACATGGGGTAACCCTTGAAATAAATTTCCGATCTTCAGGGATCCCTTGATATACCTACTATATCCACAGCTCACAGTATATTAGTGTGCTGGTCAGTAGGAAGAATGCCTCTTATATTGCTGGCCATTAGGAAGAATGTCACCCTTACAGATAGCCAAAAAGATCATTGGCATCACTTAAACTGACCTTAAAGGCACAAATTGCTCAAGGAACCCCTAGCAACTCTGAAGGAACCCTGGTTGGGAAACTGCTGTAGATCAAATCAGCATTTAACCCTTGCAATGTGTTTAAAACAAAATCCTATCCCTTTTGTCTACACAACTTACTAATGTACTATACATTATGTTTTTATGAATAATCAATGTGTATTAGATCAGCGATCGCCAACCTTTCGGACCTCACAGACCACTAAATTCATAATTTTAAATCCTGCTTGCCATTATTATGAATTTTTAAAAAAAAGATAAATACATTTGTAAAATAATGATTTTCCTAATAGAGCCTGGCAATGGCTGTGGAGTCTCCGATTCATTGATCAGCTCACAGTTAGGTGAAGTATTACTATTGTTACTATTATTAGCTGTCGCCTAAGACTATTTGCTAGGAGCAGAGAACAACTCCGATAAATAATGAGAGAATGTGAAAAAATGTTGTTCATTTTGTGTTTACAGCGCTATAATCAATGTGCAAATGAAAACCTCTAAATATCAGGAAAGGTATCTGCAAACAAAATACAATTCAAATAAATCTCCATTATTAGGTTTTGGAACTGTGAATTTGTAATTATCTATGGAGAAAAGACAATAAAATAGAAATAAAAGTATCTGTAATTAATCTTGTACATAAACAACCCTAATGACTAATGATCTGATTATACCAGGAATGAACGGCCTTCCCTCATACACATTTTACTGATTAATTTAAAGCCAGACTCCAGCCACAGCTTTATTTTAACGTGGATTGAGTTTAGGAAGATTTTTTTTGTTTTAGAAATTTCTTATTCTCTATAAACATGATCAGTTTTGGTTCATAAAATGGTAAAATAATATTAAATGAGCAAATTTGGGGATGCAAAGTGGATCTTTAGTTAACATTTAAGTCTGGATGAGTTCCTGGCATATCATAATATACAGTAGCATAATAAAATGATAAAATCTTTAGCTTTTATCATCTAAATATGTTTTATCATTGAAATATGTTCATGTAGATCTTTATGTTTGAGTTCAGAATGCACATGATTTTACTGCATAGTTTCTAACACTAGTTGCACAAACACTAAGTGTGAGTTACATATATTGCTATACCAACCTGAGAAACTAATGTTTTAATATTCTAATTGTATATAATAGCAAGGTTTGTAACATTTTCTTATCTTAAGGTCAATTCAAATTACATTATCGTAACACACATTCAGATTTCTTTGCATCACTGTGCATGAACCTATTAATGAGGAAGGAAACAAGAGAATACTCTTCTCTATGACTTATCTTAGTTTTGAAGCCAGCCTGTGGTCAGCCTTTGACCATTCAGTCAAGTAAAAAATGAAAAGTTAGGAAAGAGGGGCTTTTAAGGGAAAGAGTCAATTTTACTCAAATTGAAAAGTATCCAATATACAAAGTACAAGGTACACAAAGTATAGCAAGAAACACAATAAGGGCCCCTGGACAGAGTGTTAGTTATTACAATCTCTTAAAGTGATCACATATAATGCGTTTCGACGATTGGCTTCCTCAGGGGACTTTTAGAAACAATAGTACAATAGTACAATAGTACCAAGATAAGGTATGGTAGAAAGGGTAACCATACTTGAAGCCTACTACACCTAAGTAGATTTTAACTTCTTAGCTGAATTTCAATCAAAATAATCTGATCTTAAGTGAATTCTGCAGTCGACCAATTGTAGGAGATCAATTTTTAGGTTTATTATTAGTATCATTATTAAACAGGATTTATATAGTGCCAATATATTACGCAGCGCTGTACATTAAGTAGGGGTTGCAAATGACTGAGAGATACAGACAGTGACACAGGAGGAGGAGAGGAACCTGCCTCAAAGAGCTTACAATCTAGGAGGTGGGGGAAGTATCACACAATAAGAGGGGGGATATGGATTGGTGATTAAGTAGTGAGGGTTTTAAGAGACAGAAGAAGGCTGGTTGGTAAGTACAAAACAATGTGTTTTAAGGGCTCTTTAAAAGGAGCAGAAAGTAGAAGCAAGCTGAATAAGACATGGAAGATCATTCCAGAGAGTCGGGGCAGCTCTAGAAATGTCTTGGAGCCGTGTGTGTGATGAGGTTATCGGTGAAGAAGTCATTAGTAGATCATTGGAGGAGAGAAGAGATCGGCTAGGGGAGGATTATTCTATCAGATCAGAAAGGTAAGTGGGACAAGAAC
>NW_027319048.1:0-4732 GCF_032062135.1 Pyxicephalus adspersus
ACATGAATATTAAAGAGCACCTGTCACATCAATATTAGGATAAAGCTAGGTACACACTTCTAATAATTATTGTTAGAAAACGAACGATTACGACTATGCACGATTATACTTGAACAATCATATTGTGCACAATTCTGTACATGATGTAACAATATGATCGTTCAAATATAATCCACCAACAGTGTACACATGCTAGATAAAATCGTTTGAATGATGCAGGGAGAGACATGTAAAGGAGAAATTGTACCGCAGAAACATGCACAATCACTGAACGACCGTACACACGATAGATAGTGAAAGATCGTCGGCCAATCAGATCCACTGCGGCGGTCGTTTATTTCCAACGACAATCCTCGTTCGTCGTTGGTCACTTTTTTTTGGCCGATCGGTTGTTCATCGGTCGTTCGACGCTCGTTTCTAACGACAATTATTGGACGTGTGTACGCAGCTTTAGTGTACACGGACTGTTTCCCCAGCGTTTAACCTGAGGCTTTAAAGCCCATGTTTGAAGTCCCCATGCATTCCAATGGGCTAATCTACACCAGGACGTTTCCTTCAGGCACGTTTTTGAGCGTTATCTTAAAAATTAAAACGCTGGATAAACGTGGGAAAACGCTTCCATTGAACTCAATGGAGGCTTTTTCAAGCATTTTTAAGCTTTTATGAAAGCTTCCATTGAAAACAATGGGGGCTTTTATAAACGTTCTTAGCAGGACTTTGGACTCTGGAAGCCCCCATTAATGGGAAGACTCCCAGATCTCCACCGCCCCACCCTGGGGAATGAGTACAGGGGTACATAAAACCCCTTACTCATTCCCTGAAAGGGTTAAAATATATGTAAAAAATAGGACAAGGCTTTATTATTAAATTATTTTATTAAATGTGTGTGTGTTTGTGTAACAAAACTTTTTTTTTTACAGGTTATCCCAATGACAGGATGATTTCCAGGGTTGCAATGAACACAGCCCTGAAAATCCTCCTGACAGTGAGGGATCGCAGGGCACTAGGGGTTAAATGAGGACAAGCCTCTCCATTCACCCCTAGTGCTCTGTGATTGGCTGAGGTTTTATGTTTCTTAGCCATTCAGCACTAGACATGAATGGGGAGACTTGTGCCCATTCATCTCTAGTGCTCTGTGATTGGCTGAGAAATAGGAAACCCTGATGACAGCTCAAGTATCATCAGGATTTCCCTTTCCTCAACCAATCAGGGAGCAGAGCAGTCAGCGGAGCTCTGCTATGCTGACAGCTCTGCTCCTCTGATTACTCCCTCAGCCCTAGAGGAGCTGTGACATATATTACAGATACAGAACACATGTCACAGCTCTCCATTAAACTTCTATTGCCCTGATATTGCCTGTGGTTACAGTTAATTGAAGGCACGTGCTTCCAATTAGCTGTAACCGCAAAGTTCCCACGGTCCGGGAATCCCACAATGACATTATGATTCATAATGTCATTGTCGGATAACCTAGACATTCATTAACTTCTGGAGCAAACTGTACTTTGATATGCAAAAAGAAACAACTGCAGAGTTTGTCTTGGTCATTAAAGAGTTACAAGATGTTCAAGAACAGCATACAAAGCAACAAAGTCCATATGTCGGTTTTCTTTAACTCAGGGACTATCTGTATTTATAAAGCTTTAAAAACACACACACATTTCTAGTCTTATTTCAAATGGATCTTTCAGTTATTTTTTTATAAATGCAGTCAAAAGAATTGTTTTTTTAAGCAGTACCTGTGAGCTTTGTTCATGCAAAAGAAAGCAATTCCTCAGTTCCCTGTGCCCAGTAATTTTAATGCAATGTATTAGCTTTGTATTCAATCAGTATCTTGTAGCTTTGTGTGGTTGTGACAAAGGGCTAATTAGTGGCACACATTTGTGAACATAACTAAGAAATACACTATAATTCCTATAATTGTGCACTGTGCCATTGTGTCCAAAAAGTAACTGGTGACCCTGGATAATAAATAAAGATAATGTCATCCTTCTGGATAAAAGTACCAAGACCTTTGTGTGAGGTTATAAATATCTTCAATGTTGCAATGATCAATTAGTTAGAATATATGCACCTAACATGAAAAAATACAGTATCTTTTATGACCTTAATTATATAGTACATCAGGTATATATATTTTAACATGGCTTAAATGAGCTTATCAGTTAATTAGTCCTCCTCTTTATCTAATAAAAACTTTTTTATTGATTACAATAAGTTGCTACTAACTGCAAAAACATTTCAAATAATTAAGTCCAATCAATACGTAAAGTTTCATTAATGTTTATCCTATTAATGCATACATTATTTAACAAAAAAAGAAAAAAAAACTATGAAATCAAAACTACAGTAACTTTTTAAAACACTTGTTGCAGATCACAGAGAACTCTGTGTGACATAAGTATATTTTCTAGGCTAATAAAACCAATTATAAGAAAACGTATGGTTGGCTAGTCTTTATATTTTCTTGCATTAATTCTAATTTCAAAAACCACCCAAAGGCAGAGTAATTTGTAGAGTCTTATGAAGCTGATGACTTAAACAAATGCTGAGGTTCATCTGTAAAAATAAATTGCTGTGTTTTGTTGAACATTTCATTTAATGGCAGATCTAAACTAGGAGTCGTCATTAACATTTTCTGATAAGTATTACATTAAGAACTTAATTAAGAATGTGTTTTTCCCATTTTAACTAAGTAAAAGTATTCCTTTTTAATAAACTGTTTATATGTGGTAAAAGTCTGAGCATATTAGACTAAAGCAACATTTTTAAATTAACAAAGTCATATAGGACCACACTGGGTAATTCCATGAAAAAACTTCAATGGATCACCCAAGTTCACACATGATAGTCTAACTTACTCAGAGCTTTACTAAATCAGGTCCATTGTCTTTGTCTTGCAGAACCTTACTCATTTAGAGGGGCTTACTGATATGCATAAAGGTAAACCTTACTGATTTGGAAAGAGGCCCATCCTTGTAAATGCTTTGCAAAGTATTTGATAAAAGTCTTCTTGGTGGCCATACCTTGGTTATGCTAAACATAGAGAAAAATCAGTGGGTTTGAAGTAAGATTGAGCTAATATATCCAGGAAAGTGTAATGCGCCTGGGCACACAAACCACTACCGACTCCAGATATCCTTGAATAAGGTTTATTCAGAATGGTACAGCACAGCAAGGGTTAAGTCCAATCAAGCAAGGTACAGAAGGATGAGGCAAAAGCAGGTCAGTAACAATCCGAGGTCAGGGCACCAGTTCACAAAAAGGACATTGTGGAATTGGAGAGAGTGCAGAGAAGGGCAACTAAATTAATAAAAGAAATGGAGGAGCTCAGCTATGAGAAGAGGTTAGCTGAACTGAATCTATTTAAGGGGGGGTATGATGATCCTGTATAAATATATAAATGGTCCATATAGAAAACTCTCTTCCCAATTATTACCTTTGAGATCATTACAAAGAACAAGAGGGCACGCTTTGCGTCTGGAGGAAAAAATGATTAAGCTCCGGGTAAGGAAGGGATTCTTCACTGAAAGTCTGTGAAAACGTGGAATCGACTTCCTCAGGAAGTAGTTTCAGCAACTACTATAGATTGTTTCAAGAAAAAGCTGGATGCTTTTCTAGAAGCACAGAATATAACTGGGTAATAAGGCTTTAAAGTAAAGATAACAGAGACTGTTGATCCAGGGAACATTCATTTGCCTCATAGAATCAGGAAGGATTTTTTTGTCTGTTGTCTACCTCTACTTATCTACCTCCAAACATACTGTACCAGGGTTTTTTTTTTATTTCCTCTAGACCAACTATGTCCATAGGGTTTTATATATGGGATATGTTTATTTCCCTAGTGGTTTAACTTGATGGACTTATGTCTTTTTTCAACCTAACCTACTATGTAACTATATGCCAAATTTGTCCAAGTCAGCCAAAAGTTAGCCCCAGTGGACCCTGTCAACGCCTTCTCTGCGTTAAAAGAGAGCAATATAGAAGGACATTTGTGCATTTCCACATGATTTATGATATTGATTAGACATCTGGGGCCTGTTGGTCTCGCACAAACCCAACCTGATCAGGTCGGATAATACGTGCAATAACATTTAAAAGTCTAAGCACCAATGCTTTAGCAAAGATCCCAATGTCAGAATTAGGTAATGAAATGGGTCTGTAATGGTTAGTTATTGTGGGATTCTTCCCCTCTTTTGGCAGTGTAATTATCACTGCTTGTAAATCATATTTATATACCAGTAGTGATCTTAGCTTTAATCTATCTTTCTGGAGTGACGCAGCCACCTGAAGGGAAGGGGATTTTTTATTTTCCTCCACTTTGTCACTTATAGAGTAGTGTTGATGTTCGAATTCAGGTTGTCCCTATATTCGACCCGAATATGGCTGTTCGAATTCGGGTATACCCGAACCGAATTTTGCTGCATTCGACAGCAAAAATTCGGGAGGAAAAAAAAAATAATTTTTTTTTTCTTAAATTATTTATTTCCTATCTGTTTTTTATTTTAAACTTGTTTTTTTTATTTTTTACAGGTTATCCTACAATGACATTATGAATCATAATGTCACTGTGGGATTCCTTGACCGTGGGAACTGTGCGGTCACAGTTAATTGAAAGCAGGTGCCTTCAATTAGCTGGAACCACAGGCAATAGGAGGGCAATGAATGGAAATACTATGTCCATTCATACCTCTTCTGCTCTGTGATTGGCTGAGAAATAGACCAATCACAG
>NW_027319049.1:0-4731 GCF_032062135.1 Pyxicephalus adspersus
TATCTATCTATCTATCTATCTATCTATCTATCTATCTATCGAATTTGGGGCGTCGCATCCAGCAAAATTCAAGTCGGGTCGAACATTAGGACGACCTGAATTCGAACAACAGCACTAGTAGGCATATCTTTTGTATTTATGAGATTGGTTTTATAGTAGGTGTGTTATGTGTGTTTAAGAGCTTGAACACTGATCTCAGAACTTCATACTGGAAAATTGTATATTATAATTTGGTGCAGCAGCTGCAGAATGTTAGGTAAAAGGGAAGAGGTAGAGAACATGAACCTGATTTTTTTATTATATGGTTATATAAACTTTATAATGATGCACATAATATTTAAAAAGAATTGGCACTTAAAAAGTAATATTTTAATTTTTTATATTCAGTTATAGTACTAATCCATTCTTCAATATGTAAGCAGCCTTTAATGAAGAATTATATTAGAAAAGAAGACTAAAACTAATTACAGCTCCCATATCAAAAGCTATATTTTAAAATAACCTAAAAATACCATTAGCAAGCACAGTGTATTTTGTATTAGCAGCTTATTCCTAATTCACATTAATATCCATCTGTTCCCCTATAAATTATTTTTAAATGCACACTTTAACACTTGGGGAAATAATTTATTATTTTTACCAACATTTAATGGCAACAAAATCCATTTTAAACATACTTTGCTTACTGATATTTGTTTTTTTTTATTAGTGGAAGCACTAATATAGATGTAATAAAATAGTGAAATCAGTGAAACCTTAAATTTTTTAAATATACCTGATTTCATCTGAAATGTTCTATATAAATCTACAATCCTGTATTTGAAAAAATAGAGAAGAACAATTCACATGCACCTGTTAGTTGCACCTGTTAGTTGGATGTGTCACATGACCCACTATTGAAAGGCACTTTATAGATTTATATATATATATATATATATATATATATATATATATATATATATATACGCTGTGCATGTATCAATACATTCCTGCCTACCAAACCAATATCTATTGCAAGATGATATTGCTTATATTCCTTTAGTAAATCAACCTGATAGACTTGCAAAGTCATGTATCCCAAAGGTCAGCCCACCCTTTAACCCTAAGTTCTGATCCAGCGCTGTGTGACCCAAACAAAACCAATCGTTGAATCTTCCAATGAACCATCATGAAACCAAGAACTGAAATATAAAAATATTGTTGAGTTTACTGGGTCAGCTTGATGTTACTAAATTTGGCATTGGAACCCAAGGATCAGTAACTTCCGACCATATTAGGGTGAGTAGGATAATTAAACCTTGAAATGCATCTGAAAGCTGTCGACTAAATTCTGTTACATAATGCTGTTGTACTGTCTCTGAAGCTCTAGATGTAGTAGCTCTATCTCTGTTATCCTGTAGTCGGGTCTTACTCTGTTGTACTGTCTCTGAAGCGCTAGATGTAGTAGCTCTTTCTCTTATTCCCTGTAGTCAGACCTCATGCTATTGTACTGTCTCTGAAGCTCTAGATGTAGTGCAGCTTGCCAAGTCTTCTATTCCTATCCTCTGGATTTTCTTGTCTACAGTGTTGTTTCATTTTTTTTTTGCCTTTGATTGCACTTGACCAAATGCCTTAAGTTTTTTCTAAGGCATTATTACAGACCAGAAATTTGTAAAAGAGTAAAAAAAAAAAAGTATGTAAAAATATAAGTAATACATACACACATACATACATACTTTCAAATATTGCTCTGACATATAGCACAGCGCTTTGCAAAGATGACTGGTGCACTCACATGAGTCTCAGTCATATGTATAGCAAGTTTGGTTGAAATGCCTCCATGCGTTTTGGAGTGATGGTGGAACATACATACACACATACAAACATACTATACTTGCAATTTTATATATATAGATAAACAGTTTGTTATTTACGACATATTAAACAGTATTTTACATACATCTCCACCTACACTACCGATATCTCCCTTGCTGTGTTTACATTTGAAACCCAACTCAGAGGTCACAGAAACCAAACTTTTTCACTATTCGAAACTTCTGGTCCCATACTGATCAGTCACCTGACCACCAGCAATTGCACTGACTGGTCCCTGACAATAATTAAGCCAAATGTCATCCAAGAGGCAAGGTTGACACCCAAAAATGAATTCTTTTACCTTTATGAATCTTTGTAAATATCCTGGACTTTAAAGCTACGTACACACTTCCAATTACTTTATAAGAATTCATTTTATTTTTGTACTCTTTGTTGAAAAGTACAGTGTATTTTGTTTGAAGACATGTTTGAAATGTTTGAACAAAATATAGAGTGTGTTTTGGCTGTTTAGTAACACATCTAAGAATTGCTTGAGTCTAGAACGCATATTTTCCTCAATTTGAAATTGCTTGATATGTTTGAAGACTGAAGTTAAGTACTTTTTGGTCAGGACTTTAATTCAGCTTAAAACAGACACAACGCAACTTGCAGCTTAAATGCTTTACTTAGTTTATACTCAACATAAATGTTTGTGATGGGTATGTGTTAGTTAATGTAAAGCAGGAATTCCACCTTTGGTAAATTGCTTTGCTCGGACCAAATGTGTAACTATAACTATAGTTACACATTTGGTCCAATTTCCAAGGCGGTTTAGAATCTTCATTGAGCAGTGGACAAGTATCTATAAACATTGTGTTACATGAACAAATAATAAGTGAAGCTGCAGTAAATGGCAGTTTCTGGGGGTTGGCAGGATTTGTGCAAATCTATGTGGTATACCAAACAGGTGAGATCAGTTTGCTAAAGTTGGAGAAATGTATGATATATCTTATTATATATTTTTGAACAAGACGTATGCAATACTATATTGTAAATATTTTTGAACAAGATAAATGTATGTAGCGTTTCAGCACTCAAATTAGAATTCAATGAAAACAATATTTTGTTGATAAAATAATTCCTGTTTACATGTCAAAAGCCTCTCTTCTGGTAACATTTTTTAAGGTAATTTTTAAAGAGTCATTAAAATTAGTTTTTCTGGAGAGTTATGAGAAAAAACACATAGCTCTCTTCCTCCACAAGGAATGGAATACACTAAGTAAAAATTTTGAACTGATTTTTTGTTGAGGTTTTTTCTTTACCGCTTATATTAATGCAATTACTCTGTAGTGTGGAGTTGCATAGGCTATTCATTTACACACAATACAGTGTGGTCAGAGATTGTGTGCTGCTCTACGTAGTGAATAAGCAAAATTTATTTTTCTGCTTACACACGTATTTCTGGCTTTGCTGTTTCTCGTCGTAAGTGCCTAAACAATCCCAATTCATTTTGCTATATCTGTGGCAGTTTCACCATTCCTAGTCAAAGGGCGAACATCAGTTCACTTGTAGAGAAAGTCTATTTGGCATATTTCAAACTAGGTAAACTTGGTGATCAAGATAAGTCTTGGGCCCCTCATAAGGTGTGCAAACAGTGTGTCAAGGGTTTACGGATGTGGACAAAGGAACACGTGATAAGATGCCATTAGGTATACCTATGGTTTGGCGGGAGCTAGGAGATCATTTCAGTGACTGTTACTTTTGTATAGTGAAAACCTCAGGATATAACAAGAAAAAAAAAATCTATCTATCTATCTATCTATCTATCTATCTATCTATCTATCTATCATCATTTTCTTCCAAATTATTCTATTAGTGATTTGCAAAAAAGCTCTATTGGTCTAATTTTGTTTTAGGGTTTTAAAGGGATGTATCTATTTTTTTTACACTTACTTGATTTTGCCTATAAAAATGTTTTTTTAGTTATTTTCCTAACAAACTTTAGTTACTATAAAACGTTTCAGTTTATTAAGTTCCAGTGAAAGGGAAAGCATTAGCTCATTGTGTAACACATTTGCTTTCTTTGATGTAACTACATCTCTGACAAATATTTAGAGGCTGTCAGAAAGTCCACAAAGTCCCCTCAGAAAGTGTAAGTATAAACTCTTGGCATTGCAAGGAGCTGCTACTTTTCAGATGTAAACCTCCTATGTGACCACCTAGAAATTCAGAAATACAATTCTTACCTGATATGGATATGGACCTGATATGGATACTGGACCAAGTCTCAAACTGGTAGCTAGAACAAATAGTCACAAACTAGCAGGCATTCATATATAATATTGGAGTTTAGTTTAGTGTTCTCTTCCATCCTTACAGTCCACAAATAGGGAGCCAGCCCAGATGTATACAACAAAATTCAAAGCAGAAAGAACAAAGAGGGGGCTTTTTAAAGGAGTGCAAATTCAGTTTAATAATTTTAAAAGATCATTATTACAACAGTAATGATTGATTACCTAAAAAATAATAATTAATAATTAATTAATAATTTAAAAAAATTAAAGTGAAGGGTCTTGTCCAAAAGTTGCTCTACAGCACAACTGGCCTTCTATTAACACATTTACAACAGTAAAAATACAAAAAGTGAATATGTTTTATATTGTAACCATCCATAATAGACAAGAAAATAATACACCCACATACATCTAAATAACCCCCAATTAAATAAGATTTTCACTCCATCACTAAATCAATCAATAATCCAACCGGAGAAAGTTCAGGGTAGCAGCAAGCCATCAATCACTATTATGTCCCTGATTGGACAAATTACAATTACCAGCAGTGGGCATAATAGGCAACAAGCTATAACACTCAATCAACTCACAATATGCTATGTACAGTTAGGTCCATAAATATTTGGACAGAGACAACTTTTTT
>NW_027319050.1:0-2029 GCF_032062135.1 Pyxicephalus adspersus
GGCCTAGGTATCGGGTACCATGGTAACAGGGGTGACATTTGTTTGGCATATATAAAGTGATCATGCATTGTTCCACCCTCTTTGGAGGTTCCATGGACAGCTGTGGTTATGGCAGTCAAGCAGCAAGGACTTACCTTACTTTTAGTGTAAATTATTACCAGTTCAATGAATGTATTAAACCAGCACCTCTAATCGATGTACATAGCAACTGAAGACATTCATTCATTGAGATATTCTTTTGTTGATCGCTTTTTTAATGTTATTTGTATATGTTTCATTCTTGCTGTTCCATATTGCTTTTTTAATAGAATGTGGTCTGCCTGTTTAACAAGCACTGTTTAGATAAAACAGAATACAATAGCAGCATGTTACAATAGGTAATAATACCACATTGCTTTATTTGTCAGTACAATGCTGATGGTTTCTTTGAAGCTGTGTCAGTAAAGAATTGTTCTGCACTGGTTCTGTACTGATATCTGATATGATGAATATTGTTTTCTGGTCATACCGTGTACACAACAATAGGTTACTTCATCTTAAAATGGCANAAATTGAAAAAAGATTACTTACATATATTTTAAACATTTGTTCGCCAATACCTTTTGTACGTTCTGGTAGATCCTAAGCACATACAGTAATTTCTTAAACATTTGTTGAAATAATTATTTATTAAGTAAAGAATCTCTATTGTTTAAGTCAGGTTTAAGGAGCATAATATAACACTTAGGAAAGAACATGCAGCCTAAAGTTCCAGAACAGGAGGTCAATATTACTTCCTCAGCCACCATGTATTTCCCTCTGGTGCTCAGATAGGCCAGGATCATGGCAATCCACACACTGCACAACACCAGCATGCTGAAGGTGATGTACTTGGCCTCATTAAAACTGGCTGGTAATGTCCTCACCAGAAAAGCCAGAACAAAACTCACAGCTGCCAGAATCCCCATATAACCCAACATAGAGAACTGAGAACTGTCACGAAGCTGCAAGGCAGGATGGTGGACCCTCTGTGTTGCCAGCTCAGTTGGGAGAGATGTGCGTAGGGCGCAGAGTCTAAGCAGCTGCCCAGTCTTCCCCACAGAGCCTCTAGAGGTGAGGATGATACTCTGCGGGCAACTGTCAGGTTGTGGCCCCCGTGTACGCAGAGGCAGGTGATTACTGACAGGCAGGAACCAAGTGTGGTACCAGAACTAGAGACAAAGAGTAGTCAAACAAGCCAGAGATCAGGGCAGGCAGCGATCATGAATAGTCAAGGTCAAGCCGAGATCCATACACAATCTGACCTGGAACCTGGAAGCAGAGCCAAAGGAACTCATTGTTCAGGAAACTTTCTGTTGCCGGTCCCTTCCTTTTAAATGATGATTAAATTAAATGATTTTTAAATGGTGATGGATGGAAGCCATGTAACTTATACCACTTGCTATCTATCAAAAAAGCCAGAAAAATGTCTGTATTTCTCTCAAAAATATACATTAATTTACTGCTGATACCACTTGCTATCAATCAATAAACCATACACATTTCTGTATTTCTCCCAAAAAACACAGACATTTCATTCTGATCCCTCTTGCTATCTAACAAAAAAAAGCCAGAAAAATTTCTGTATTTCTTTCCAAGGAATACAGATATTTTATTCTGATAGCACTTGCTAGCTATAAAAAAAAGCCAGAAATGTTTCTGTATTTCTTTTTAAAAAATACAGATATTTTATTCTGGTCCCACTTGCTATCTATTGAAAAAGCCAGAGACATTTCTGTATTTCTTTCAAAAAATACACATATTTAATTTTAATACTACTTGCTATTTATTAAAGAAACAGTTTGGTACAGGTGTATTTTTTCCCGAATAAGTAAAAGATGAGCGGTAGGCACAGGGGAAGGCGTGGTGTTGGGCAACCTGCAGCATATGGCAGGGGGCATACTCCCTGGAAGTCTACCACTGTAGCCAGCCACGTGGAGAGTATTGTGGACTGGGTCTCAGGGGCCTCAAGTGCAGTAGGCTCTTTTTCTGCAGCAGCAGCAGGAACCAG
>NW_027319050.1:2120-2717 GCF_032062135.1 Pyxicephalus adspersus
TGGGCGAGGGTTCTGCATTAGTGGCTGCATTTGCAGAGGTTGGCTTAGATGAAAATTAGGATGATGATAACCCTGATATCACTTAGGAACCACCGGTGCGTGTAAGAGCTAGCAGCTGTTCCGAAACAGACGTAGAGGAAAGGCAGCAGCAACAGACTGGGGATGGAAGGGGCCCCAAATCTGCCTCATGTGGGTCCCAAAGAACACACAGATGAGTGGGCACAAGCAGGGGAACAGTCAGCGACGATGTGACCATTGGAGAGATGGAGCTGGAGCGGACGTAGGGCACCCAGCAGATGCTGGTTGCACACACCTCTCCAGTGTGGTCATTTTTCATGCTGAAACACGATGATGGGTGCTTAGCAATCTGTATCCTGTGCCCCAGGCAGTTTCGCAGAGGACAGACCAGATCAGGCCTGACCGTTGGTCAGGAGCGGTTAGGCTGGAACAATTTAATTTCCATCATCTTTCTGCTTGATACCCTGTTTCCCCTATGATAAGGCACTGTCTTATATTTTTTGAAATGCCAAAATATGCCCTAGGGCTTATTTTCAGGGGGATGTCTTATTTTTCCATGAAGAAGACTACAGTACACAT
>NW_027319050.1:3490-4729 GCF_032062135.1 Pyxicephalus adspersus
CCCTTCTGTTCACTGACTCACTTTTTTTTTGGCTTCTACGGCCGAGTAACAGACTCCGTTAGGGCAGGGATCAGCAGATTGCTTGTCCTTTGAAGTCACTTTCGGTTTCACTCTGCACTGCAGCCAGCATCGAGGAGTCACACAGAGGCACACAGTGGCAGGTATTGGTGGGTGTCTTATTTGCGGGGGATGCTTTATTTTAATTTTTTGAGCAAAAAATGGTGGGGTGGATTATTTGATGGGGATGCCTTATCATCTGGGAAACACGGTAATACCTTGTGTGGCCTGATGAAAAGTGGTGATGGGAGAGGAGTGGAAGAAATGGGGGAGGAGGATGAGGGTGACATTATACTCCATAGCGCACAGCCAGCATCGGGAGGAGCAAGGGACACTGGCCAGCATCAGGAGGTTAAAGAGGAGGAGGAGAAGGAAAATTATTATGATGATAATGATGAGGGAGACCATGTTGGGGCTTCTGGACAGGACCCACCCAAACCGCATTTGTGTTGTCACACCCCAGGCATTGCGATGGGACAACAGGAACTGCTGCAGCTTGAAGAGGAGGAGGTGGGTGACGAGGAGGAAGATGTTTTGGTGCCTACAGAGCCCCTTTTTCATATGTGTGTCTTCATGTTGCGATGCCTACAAAGGGACCCCCGCATTTGCAGCATTAAAAACCGGGATGATTACTGGCTGGCCACCCTTCTGGATCACTGCTACCAAGAAAAAATGTCACAGTTTCTACCCAACACGGCTCAAAAGAAAGAAAAAGTGACCTGCCTGAGCAAAATACAATACGAACGGCTGTGTAAGGTTTTCCGTGCACCACAATTTACACAAGGAGCTCAGGTGGACACTGCCTCCACCGCATCCACCTGTAGCGGTAGAAGCAGGCAGCACACATCAAAAAGTGTAGGCCAAGGCAGGGGGAATTTTGGGGATGCGTGGCAAAACCTGATGTGGCCACCTCAAACAAGTGAAGAGCAGGGGCATAATCATCGAGAACTGATGAAGCACATGGTGCCTGATTACAATGGCTCTTTTCTGGCTGTTGATGGTGGTGTTGATGACAGCAGTTATGAGGTGGATGCCTCTCCTGACAGTAGTAACTCTTCTTTCATGCCTGGCAGTGTTCTGTCCGAAAGAACCTTCAGTGCCGCTGCTGGAGTGGTAACAGACAACTAATCACGACTGTCGCCAGGAAATGACAACCGCCTCACCTTTTGAAAATGAACGAAA